>NW_019416897.1:1800181-1831724 GCF_000390285.2 Anoplophora glabripennis | reverse complement strand
CGCGCTAGCCTAAGGGCCACCTTAGCAAAGCGCATCCCAGGCTGCATAGCCGCACTACCCTACCCAACCATACCACACATAAACATGACACTACCCCCGGGGTTTACACAGACGAGCCGGCGAAGCAAGAAGAGCGCCAGAAGAAAGGGCCCTAGCCGGCGGGGCCCAGCCAGGACAAAAGGAGGTCCCACAAAGCGCCTACACCGGCCGCATTTGCGGTCGGGGTAGACGACGGATGGGGCCCACCTACGAAGGCTGTCCAGGCCTACACGAGATGAGGCAGGATAAAGAGGGATAATCCCCCTCGATCCCAAATCATTGAGGCCATTTTCTAGCCATAGAATAATGGCGCGTGTTGTGTCGTGTTGTAGTGGCAACATGTTTTGTGGTGGTATCGCCGTTACGTATTTCATGTTTGATGTTTTTGAGATTTGTAAAAGTTGGGTGTAACTTGTCGGTTGTGTCATGTTGTAGCCATGGTGTTGTTAAATATTTATTTATTTTTGTTTATTTATCCCAACTTAATTTCTGCAGGTAGGTATTATACAAACGTTTATTACAAAATAATTTACATGGTTCATAATTACAAATAAATCTATATTAATAATACTGTAGCAACAAAATGGCTGAGTAGGTATTTAAAATCAATTTTTAATGTTTATTCTCTGTTTTACATGATGTTGAGATAATTTCCGATTATTTTTAAACAAAATTGTAAAATGTTTTTATTCGTAAATTATTCGTATTTTATATTTTAATTTCTCATGACTCATTCCATAAATATTTATTAGTAAACAATATTTCCACAAGTTCTAATTACCATGTAACTTTTTTTTTAGATTACTACAATGAATATGAATGTAATACACCCCTATTGCATAGAGCAGCACTTAGTGCAACATCTTCTATGAATGAACGAGGACCTGAGAATGCCGTTCTTTATGGTATGTCTATTTAGTTAATAGGACTTAATTAATTAATTCAGATGAGTAATAGGTATACCTGTATCTAGTTCAAGATTTGTGGATTAGTTAAAATCTTATTTTAATTTTTTTTTGGTCATTCATGACAATGAAAATCATAAAGAAGTTCTTAAATTTACTGACGTAAAAAATAGGTTAATTATATGATTAACTAGAGGAAACCTTCAAAATGTTTACAGTAAGCTATATTGAACTGTCGACTTACTAAAGAGTAAAATTTTATATCTTTCATGATCAAATTAAAATATAGTTTTTTTTTTCTTAAATATTCAGAAAAGATTATATATACTTAAATATTTGAATCATAAAAATATGAATAATGTCACTGACATTAATACTGTTTTTCTCATTGCGTAGGTGAGGAAAACAGTGTACAGCTGTACTAGTGTAGTGTGAATCAATGAACATTTTTAAAATGACGAACACTAGTGTAAGGTGGGCATTCAATTTTACTAAGTGGAATCCGTCTCACTCCGATATGCTACTAGCCTCTTCATGTGTACAAACTGAAGAGAAGGACCGTTTGAGTAGATTCTATTTCAGAAAAGACTTTAAATCCTCCTTAATCGGCAGATTAATGATGAGAAAATTTGTTTGTCAAGCCTCCGGCAAAAAATATGATGAAATTAAGTTCCTGAGAGATGATAAAGGAAAGCCAATGTTATTTGAAAGCAATACATATCCAAACCTGGATTTTAACATATCTCATCAAGGAGACTATGTCGTTTTAGCTGGAGAATGCAGCAACGTTAAATTAGGAGTAGACGTAATGAAACTGGAATATAGTGGTGGTAAATCGTTGGATGAATTTTTTCGATTAATGACTAAGAATTTTTCCCCTGAAGAATGGGTAATGATCAAGAGTAGCGGTACTGAAAAACAACAAATAGCCATGTTTTGCAGACATTGGTGCCTCAAGGAAAGTTACGTGAAAGCAATTGGTGTGGGAATTACGATAAACTTACAAGATATTCGTTTTAAGGTTAATACGAGTGTTCTTGACAAGAATTTTATAGTCGATGATACTGAATTATATATAAAAGGGATGAAAGTGAACTGGAAATTCCAGGAAATGCTTTTAGATGATCAGCATTGTGTTGCTGTAGCTTTAAATGACACTTCTAATATGAATTTAGTTTTTAGAGAAATTGATTTTAGTGAACTGATGGAAGGTTGTGTACCTTTTCTTCCTAGGGACGAACAATATTGTCTGAACTATTTTAGGAAATGTGAAAGACCGTAATGTCATAGAAGAATAAAAATATTTTGATATAAATTTTTTTTATTTTGTGCTTTATAATTTCTCATAAATAATAAAATCATTGTTATCAAATTCCGCTTTAAAATTAATATTAAGCAAATTTAATTTCTTAGGTTGAAGTTGAAAGGTCAAGAATATGGCTTCTGAATAATTTAAAGTAATTATTTATACAATATGTGGACAGATAATTATAACTTCCACACTTATACTTATAGTCCATGATGTTTTAACTAATCCACAAATTATGTCATGAAAAATATATTTTTAGTTTTGAAAAGCACATAGATTTAGCTATATGTGTGTAGTTTTGATATATAGCATTGCATGATTTTCAGACATTACGATGTTGCTTGTTTATTAAATCAATATAAAAGTTTAGCATTTTTTGCAGGCTACAACTTTATTTTTTTATTATAGTTTTTTGTTTTTAGTTTGATTTGATTTACTAGTTAAACTATTAAATTTTCATGTTAACAATATTATAATTCAGTTATATACAGGGTGTTTCAGAAAAAAACAGCATGAGTTCTGAGAGAGCAGTTTTTTTGTGAACTACTTACAAGTTTGCTGTATTTTGTTTTAAAAATACAGGGCATTAAATTTTACAAGGATTGCCTTTTATATTTCGGGACTAGAGAACAAAAAAGAATTTTCGAAGCACTTTTTCAATTCCGATTGATGTACCTCCAAAACATGCATTTTCTGCTTCTTCAGGGATCAAAAACGTTGACCTCATAATTTATTTTTGATGTTGGGAATAAAAAAAGTCAATGGATGCCAAATCAAGGCTATGCAATGGATCACTCTTCAATTCGACATTTTCAGTTCGCAAAAAGTCTTGTTTGAGCTGATGTCTCAGAGCTAACATTATCTTGGTGGATAATGATGCATCTTTGGTGGTTGGTTTCCCTTATTTTTCCCAAGACTTCCGGCGTACAAATGGTTGTGTACCATTCAGAATTCACCGTCTGACGTAATAATAGTACAATTACCACATGCCCGGTTTTTTCGAAAAAACGGGTGACCATTTTTTTTGGACACGAACAACTTTTGAAAAACCCATACAGTCGACTGCTGTTTACTCATTCATATGCATAGATCCATTATTTGTCACCTGTTATGAAGTCGGACGTGTTTTGAAGTACGTACAGTGGTTTATTGAGTCTTTTTCATTGATTTTAGTGCTTTCAATAATTTTTAAGTTTATTAAAAATGTTAACTAGTCATTCTCTTCAGCCTTTATTCTTTATTTATATTTTGTGTGTATACTTTTTTTTTCATGTAAATTACCTAATTTTTGCAATTATCTTTTTACTAGATCGTATTATTTTAGTCTGTAAAAATAAGACGAGTCTACTCAACAAGAGAAAAGAACTTTTGTGAGTTCTGACGAGTACAATTTTTATGTAGAATTAAAAAGTAAAAGGAATGAAATATGGAATTTTATACTCAATACTTATAGTTCCTAGGCAAAAAGTCCTTTTATTTTTTAATATTCTATTGGTACCTCAGAATTTATGATACATTTTTCTGAAACACTGCATAACATTTAAAATAAATACCAGTAAATTAGAAGTAATTAGCAAAATTAATTTCCTACCAGACAGTAGCATAAAATTTTCAAAATTAAGTGTATTTTTTTAATAAAAAAATTATAAAGCCCTGCTTAAAAGGAATTGGTTGCAAAAATATTGCTGATATACAGGGTGCTTGTATGTGGATTGTCTAATTAATGTCAAATTTGACATCTAAGGGTAAAAGATTGAATCTGAGCTACGTTTTTCATTTTGGTCTCGATCTGGAGATCTGTTCAATTTCTTTTAATATAATACCTATATTTTATTACGAGCTCTAGCATTTTTTACTGCAATAGGCGGAGCGGTTAACACCCTCTGGTCAAAAGAAATGTGTCTTAAATCTTAAATTATTATAATGTAATAAATACTACAGATAAATTGTATGACATGTGTAAACTTTTTGAAGCAACAGTAATAAAGTATTACTACTAAAGGTGCGTTTTGTTAGATTTGGGGATGTCAGTCGCAGTACCCACTATATCCGAATAGTCTAAACGTCAAAATTTGTGAGCAAGCGTTTACCCCTCTTTGATCTAGCAGTATCTATATAACCAATGAAGCAACAATGCAGTTGCTCAGATCATATTTTACCTTTGGATGTAAAATTTTACACCAAATATACAATCCGAACAAAAAATTGTTAATACGAGTACAGTAAAAGGAAGTAAGTGATAAAAAAAAGTACATATGACAGTAAAAAATAATAAATAATTCCGGAAACCCCAAAAGGTGGCAACGCCTGGAGTGCCCAGGAGAGCGACTTTGACCAAAATCTCATTATTGACTTGGGTCAAGTAATGAATGTCACCAGAATCTGGACGCAGGGTAGGCCGCATAGCAAAGAGTATGTCATGGAGTACCGCATTAGCTATGGCACCAATGGCTTAGATTATGCGGACTACAAAGAATCTGGTGGTGACATCATGGTGAGGCACTTTTACTTAAAATGAAGTGAAAAATGAAACTCCTAACTAAAATAAACAAACCTCTCTTCTGAATCTAATATGTTCTAAATATTCTTTTATGCTTTAAGTCTGCTTAATGCTTTGATTTGTGTATGATACGTATTTACTGTATTCTAACCTCAAACTTATTGTAGTGGTGTGGAGATGTGAATAACGTTGACCAGTACTAGCTAGCAGGTGATAGTTTATGTTCGCATTTGCAACTCGAAAAAACTCCAGCACTAAACTAACTCTAACCTCTTTCACCTTAATCTACACTAGGCTCATCTGCTTGGACGCCTAAGGAGAGTACGTATTTTGAAAAGTTGGTGGTGGATTTGGGCGGACGGTATGAGGTCCGCTCCATCGCTACCCAGGGTAGAAGCGGCACGTCTGAATTCGTAACGGAGTACGTCATTGAGTTCTCTGATGATGGTGAGGGGTGGAAGAGTTTCCACGATGCTGACGGAGAGACTGAGGTGCACACACTTGATGCTTTTGGTTTGACAGATTTTTCGTTTCAGTTCTAGGAAATGTGTTAATCTAGCTTATGCTTCTCTCTTTCTTATGTGTGGATAATATATTTATTATTGAATTCTGACCCATTTAAGTTATCGAAAAATCATTAGCAAGTATTGATCTGAGGCTAATTTATATTTTTTTATACAAAAAAATAGGTCAAGCCATTAACTACAGATACTTTCGGTGAAAAGAATGAGTCCAGCCGAGAATAAATTTAATGCATAAACACCAATTAGTATGTAAAATTGAACTACAAGTGACCTGGATTTTTTTTTATAAGTCAGGGAAAACCTGGAAAAGTCAGGGAATTCTTTATTACTTTTGAACTATGTTACATTTTATTAATTATTATGAATGAATAATTATAATAATTGTACAGTTATTACATTTAGTAACATTTATAAAATCTGGATAATTATTCCCCTCACGTTTACTAATTAAATCCTCTAGTATCAAAACCCCTTAAATCCACGTTAGTGAAATTTGCATAAATGAAGAAAAACTGTTTAACCAACTTCTGACAGCGACTCCGTAATGAAATTTTGTTTTGTGAAATTTTAACAATAACTGGACAACAAATAATAAAAAATAAAATTAAACACTCAGGTCTAGAACATCTTCTACTTCGCTTTCTACCTTTATCTGGTGTTACAATTTCAATTTGTGTTGTAATATCGGACATTATTTTATTGGCACTTGTTAACGAGTACAAGACTAAACTAAAAACAATAATACTAGCACAACAATGACTGATCTAATACTGCATAAATTAAATTTGTACAGCGCCGCCGACCACATGTTGTCATGTTAGCCTTCTATGATTGGCTATTGTGGATTTAGTGGGGTGTGAACGTTAGCTCAAATGGATTTCGTGGGGTTTGAATCTAAACACACTTTTTAGAGTACATTTTTATACATATTAGGTAACTTTTGCAATCATTCGAATGAACACATTAATAGGGAATTTTAGTAGGAATATTTTGATGCGTATATCTCATTTTTCATCAAAAACGGATTTAAGGGGTTTTGATACTAGAGGACTCAATTGTCACATTTTTCTCAAAATGATTTGACCGCTCCATTTTAGTCACCGGAGGCTCAATATTATCTAACTGATCCATTAAAACAGCATGATGCGATGTACTACTAGAACCTGGAGTTGAAGTGTCATTGTATAGAATCCCGTTGGCTATTTCATTTTTGTTACTTAAACTGTCAGCAACATAACTTTTTGCAATTGTGGCTGATTTTTAGCCATCATGTCTCTTGATTGCTAATACATCAACTCCTGTATTAGCCAGTAACGTTGCCGATGTTCTTCGGAATGAATGGCCTGTATATGTTTCAGGATGTTCTAGTTTCAAAAACTGTGCAGTCTTATTAGGAATCATAGAAAGGGTATTCTTGGCGACTGGTTGGTTGTAACAGCTATCTGCTTGATAGCGCATAAAAAAGCATGAAATTTCAGTTTTAATTTCCAATCTAATCTTGATATATTTCTTGAGACTTTCTAGGTAAGAAACAGAACCCAGACGAGAAATAATTGTAAATGTACATAATGTACAATTTTTGAAATTGGGGTATTTTGATATATCCACGTTCTCCTCTATGAAAATAGTTGACTTCATCATTGAGCATTCACTCCACAAACTCGCCAGTGACTTTAAAGTTCTTGACTTCTCCATGAAATATTCTAGCAGTGACATTTCAGAAACACCAGTATTTTTATTCTGGCATCATTCTTTGAAATTTCTATATGCTCGTCTGTAGCACACTTTCAACTTCTCGGGCAATGAAAATTCGCAGGAAAATATTTGCAGCACATTCTATTTTAAAATGACTCATTTGGAAATAATAATTCAAAACCAGCAAATTGATGAAAACCAATGGTTTAAATGTATTGTTTTTTAGGATTACTAATTTAATTTTTTTTTCATAAAATTTTGATTTGGGGTTGTTGCAAGGTCTATGGGTATGTTACCTCATTTTTCTTTAATTTAAAAATCTTTTTTATGATGTCACTTTCATATCTTGTTCGTTGAAAAAGAAATGCCTAAATGAAAAATTGCATAACCAAAATCCCGTTATTTTCTTCCAAAGAATCTGTAACTAATAGCTCGATTTACTTTTTTGTAACACATTGTATATTAATAAATTAATAACTATAGCCAAATTTGTTCATAAAACAGTTCAATAATTCCATTCGTGGTTTGAAATTCTTAACAAAAAAAAATTCACTGTAAAATTGTATCCACGCACCACTTTTTCAATTTTCTAATTAACTAATCAATTAACTTTTTCTCTAATTTTCTACTCTAATTTTCCTTTTAATTGAAACCTGTAACTGAATGATTCTGAAATATTGGTTTTCTCTTTTGAGCGAATTATGTTGACATAAAAAGTTCACTTGTAGATGTTCCCCGGCAATGTAGATGGCGACAAAATCCACAAAAACGAATTCGAGGTACCCATCATCGCTCAGTGGATACGGATAAATCCTACGAGATGGCGAGACCGCATTTCTTTAAGAGTAGAGCTGTTTGGTTGTGAATACGGTTAGTATTCATCTTGTTATCGTGTGAAATATTAAATGTAGTCTCTTGCAGAAGCCGACAATGTGTACTTCAACGGTACCGCCCTCCTGAAATGGGACTTAATGAGGGAACCCATCTCGGCGTTAAGAGAGAGCATCAGATTCAGATTCAAGACCACTTCACCAAACGGAGTGGTCTTGTATAGTAGAGGCACCCAAGGGGATTACATCGCTTTGCAGCTTCGAGATAACAGAATGCTGTTGAACATAGATTTAGGTAAAAAAATTTGCAGTTGATTTTTTTTTATGTGTTTTTGTTTTGTATTAGTACTATTTTTTTTTGTAATTTACCCTGATTTTGTTTTTCTTCAGGTACTGATACTGTGACGAGCTTGTGCGTCGGCAGCTTGCTGGACGATAACATATGGCACGACGTTGTTATTTCTCGTAACATGAGAGACATATTATTCTCCGTGGATCGAGTGGTGGTAATGGATAAAATCAAAGGCGAATTTCAGAGGTTGAATCTGAACAGAGACGTAAATATAGAAAAATAATTATTTTTCATTGACGTTTATTCCGATACATTGCAGTTTTACGTTGGTGGTGTTCCGAATATTCAAGAGGGACTGGTAGTGCTTCAGAACTACACGGGCTGCATTGAAAATTTATATTTGAACTCGACCAACCTCATCCATGATGTGAAAGAGGCCTTCCAGTACAGAGAAGCTTTGAGGTTTGAAAAAATAAACACGGGCTGGAGTTGTCCGGTAAGTTTTCTGTAATAAATTATGAGTTGTTTTCATTACACACTCGTGTTTTAGGAGCCGCCGATCGTACCAATTACTTTCAAAACCCAGAAGTCGTTCGCGAGATTGAAGGGTTACGAAGGGATGAGCTCGCTGAATGCCTCATTTGCGTTCAGGACGTACGAAGACAACGGGATTCTGCTGTACCATGCCTTTTCATCCAGCGGATATGTAGCTGTAAGTTGGACTTCATCCTTCCTCGTTCCGCATTACTAAAAATTTTAATTTGGTGTATCTAGTTTCCCCGATATTATATTTATTATTTTGTTTCCAGATCTTCCTGGAACAAGGAAAGTTGAAAGTAGAACTGGTCACAGCCAACAACCCCAAAGTCATATTCGACAATTACGAGAGCAAGTTTAACGATGGAAGATGGCACAGCGTCGTTTTATCGATTGCAACCAACAAAGTGATCCTATCCGTCGATTACAGATTAATGCACACCACTAGACTGCTGAAAATCACCACCGGGGGCACCTACCTCATAGCAGGGGGCGTGAGCGCCGCCTTAGGTTATTCCAGTATCGTATTTCCTGGCTTTGTCGGTTGCTTGAGGACTATTCGCATCGACGGCAACAACAAACTGCCCACCGACTGGACGAAAGAGGAATACTGCTGTGGAGATGACGTTGTTTTTGACGCTTGTCAAATGATAGATCGTTGCAATCCGAATCCTTGTAAACACGGCGGAACGTGCAAACAAAATTCTATGGAGTTTATGTGCGTTTGTAAAGAGACCGGTTACGGCGGTGCCGTTTGTCACACTTCCATCAATCCGTTGTCCTGCGTAGCTTATAAAAACGTACAAGCGGTGGGGCAACGAGCCGAGATCAAAATCGACGTAGACGGTAGCGGGCCGTTGTCGCCTTTCCCGGTCACTTGCGAATTCCATTCCGACGGTAAAGTTTCCACAGTGCTCCACCACAATAACGAAGCTACGACTTCGGTGGACGGCTTTCAAGAACCCGGCAGCTTCATCCAGGACATTCACTACGAGGCGAACGACGACCAAATCACCGCTTTGATCAACAGGTCGAGTACTTGTCGGCAACGCATCGAGTATGCTTGCAAAGGGGCGAGGCTGTTCAACTCGCCCTCTGATGAGAACAATTTCAGGCCGTTTTCGTGGTGGGTGTCGAGACACAACCAGAAGATGGACTACTGGGGAGGTGGGCTTCCCGGCTCTAGGAAATGCGATTGCGGAGTGTTGGGTACTTGTATCGAAAAGACGAAGTGGTGTAACTGTGACGCCGCCTTGGATCTGTGGTTGATAGATGCAGGTGAGTCCAAATCAATTTATTAAGTACAGGGTGGGCCAAAATCAATGCTTTTGGGGGGATTTCTCTTTTCTCATATATCCCGAGAAGATAAATAAGTAATTAAGATGTCTTGGGCTTAATTTTCTAGAAAAATTGAAACCACGTCTCGATATTATGATTTGTTTAAGTTTTTTATTTGTTTTAATTTTTGGTGGTTTTTTTATTTGAAATTTTTTAATTTTTTCTTTGATTTGAAAAAAAAATTAAGTACCAGCGTTCTGTGTATATAGATGTCCTATATACAGGGTGTCTCACCACGAACACCATCGATGGATATCTAGGAAACTGCTCGAAGGATTTTTTTGAAATTGTGGCTGTAAATATTTTCAAGGTTATCATACTTTCGATTATATCGAAGGTCGATACTAACTTTCTTATTTTAAATGGAACTCAATGTCTATTTTTGCATTTTTGGAAAGGACATTTATTTTTAAGTAGAAAACATATAGCACACTCCATACTTAGGATTGACCGTTTCCCAGATATTTTGATTTTTAGGCAAAAATTGACAGATGAAGACTGACAGCAAATTTTAGTTTTCCCGGAAACAGGTTTATTTTTTTGTGCGAATGGGACATTTTGTGGAGGAAGATCTAATTTATCGGATTTAACATGAAAATTTTCCAGTTTTTATACAAGGTGGCCAAAAAAAATTATCGATTATAAAGTTCAGAAAATGTGAAAAACTCGAAATTTTTAAATGGAAACTCCCAATTTTATTAACGTGTTTGCATACTGCACTAAAATTGAGTGTTACTTTGTTAAAGTTTCCTTATGAACAGTCGTTTTCATTTTATTTACGAATAAACACCGTTTTCCTATAATGGTGTTTTCATTTGTTTCGTACATTTAGATTGGCCATGACAGGTAAATAACAATCAACATGGCAACTGTCACAGGGTTTTAATTGTCAAATTTATTTTGATAAATGTTCAAAATATCTTCCTTCAACTTCTAAACATTTTTCACATTTTCGGATTAGTTCCTTGTGGGTTGCTGCTCTAATAGAATCCGGTGATAGATGCTCAAGTGCTTGTCATACTCTATTCATACAATTTTCCTTTGTTGCTACTGGAGTACTATACATACTATTTTTTATTCTCCCAAATAAAATAGTATCTATCATGTTGATTGTTACTTACCTGTCATGGCCAACCTAAAATGTGCGAAACAAATGGAAACACTATTTTAGGAAAAAGGAAATGTTTATTCGTAATGTCGTGGTGACGTCACTGAGCGCGCATCAGAGGACAGAGTCTCGCTCTAGCATCTAGCAAGTCTACGTGCTACATCGCTGACGCTTTCAGTTCTCATATAGAAAGAATTTGTACTCTCGCAACGCGTTAGGTTTTTAACATAAATAAATCTTTAATTTCAATCCGACCAATCTGCTTCCCGATTCCTACTTGGAAAAAAATAATAACAAATATAAGAAAAATGCTAAAAATATAAGAAAAGAAAAAGGTTGAAAAGAGGTGAAAAAAAGAAATTTAAAAAAATTAATCAATAAAAGAATAGGAACAAAACAAAATAATAAATAAATTAAAAAATAAAATAAAATAAATAAACAGAAAACCGCCAAACCAATACATTAAAAAAGAGTCATACCGACACCCCAAACATTATAGGGATAAAAATAATAATAAATAAAATAACATTCTTCGGGACAACCTATGGAGAACCAGCCGAGGATGTCAATTTAGGACTCATTTGGATTTCCCGAAGGCCTTAGAAGAAGACAGTAAATAAAATGAAAACGACTGGGTTTAGGTATAGGGAAACTTCAACAAAGTTACACTAAATTTTAGTGCAGAATGTGAGTGTTAAAAAAAGTAGGCGTTTCCATTTAAAGTTGAGTTGGTTTTCCACATTTTGTGAACTTCATATTCGATAATTTTTTTTTGACCACCCTGTATGAAAACTGGAAAATTTTCATGTCAAATCCGATAAATTAGGTCTTCCTCTACAACATGTCCAATTTGCACAAAAAAATAAACCTGTGTTTCCGGGAAAACTAAATGCTGAGTGTCAATTTATGCTTAAAAATCAAAATATCTCGGAAACGGTCAATCTTAATTATGGAGTGTGCTATATGGTTTCAACATAAAAATATTCTTTCCAAAAATGTAATTTTGAAATTTCGTAAATATTTAATGATTTTTCTTCATTATAAAATATGCTTCCCATTCAGGTGACATAGTGGAAAAAGACGACCTTCCGGTCAAACAGCTGCACTTTGGTGACACCGGCAGTGCCTTAGACAACAAGGAAGGCCGTTACACCTTGGGGCCCCTGATATGCCAAGGTGACGATTTATTCAACAACGTCGTTACCTTCAGGGTGGCCGACGCCACCATAAACTTGCCCACTTTCGACATGGGCCATAGTGGTGACATCTATTTCGAATTCAGAACTGCTTCCGAGAACGCTGTGATATTCCACTCGAAGGGACCCACGGATTACATAAAATTGAGCATCGTCAGTGGCAATCAGCTACAATTCCAGTACCAGGCTGGTTCCGGGCCCATGGCAGTCATCCGGGAGACCTCTTACAAGTTGGCTGACGACAGGTGGCATTCGGTGTCGGTGGAGAGAAATCGAAAAGAGGCAATGATAATCGTCGACGGGGCATTAAAAGCGGAGGTTAGAGAGCCTCCGGGACCTGTGCGTGCGCTTCACCTCACATCGGAATTGGTCCTTGGAGCTTCGCTCGATTATAGAGATGGATTCACGGGTTGCATCAGAGCGCTGTTAATAAATGGAGAACATATAGATCTGCGGTCTTACGCTCGCAGAGGGTTGTACGGAGTGTCGGAAGGATGTGTAGGAAAATGCCAGAGTAGTCCGTGTTTGAACAACGGGACGTGTCACGAACGTTACGATGGATACTCCTGCGATTGCCGGTGGACCGCGTTCAAAGGCCCCATTTGCGCCGATGAAATTGGCGTTAGCATGAAATCTAGCTCCATGGTCAAATACCACTTCGAGGGTTCTTTCAGGTCAACCATTGCAGAACATATAAGAGTTGGCTTTATCACCCCCAATCCGAAAGGTTTCCTCTTGGGTTTCTCTTCCATGATTTCGGGCGAATTCATGACCATCATGGTTTCTAATTCCGGACATCTGCGGGTTGTGTTCGACTTTGGTTTCGAGAGGCAGGAGGTGATTTATCCCGACAAACATTTTGGTTTGGGTCAGTACCACGACGTGACACTGTCTCGGAAGAACTCCGGGTCCGTATTAGTCATACAGGTGGATAATTATGAACCGAAGGAGTTCCAGTTTAATATCAAGGCGTCCGCGGACGCCCAATTCAATAACATCCAGTATATGTATATCGGGAAGAACGAATCAATGACTGAAGGTTTCGTAGGTTGCATATCTCGTGTGGAATTTGACGATATTTATCCGCTAAAGTTGCTGTTCCAGCAAGAGGGACCCGGGAACGTGGAGTCTTTGGGAAGTACGTATTCCTCTCTCTCTTTTATTTTCTTTCTTTCTATTTGATGACATTTTTATTGACGGAAACCATATTTTGTATTTGCAGCTCCGTTGACCGAGGATTATTGTGGGGTGGAACCCTTTACTCACCCGCCTGATATCGTGGAAACCCGTCCACCGCTCCTATTAGACGAAGAAAAATTAAGAGAGGCTTACAATCAGGTGGATTCTGCAATTCTAGGAAGTAAGTTTAAATGATATTTTTTTGCAATTTAAAAAAATTTTGTTTTCTCCATGAAACAGAAATTTATCTTAAGTCTTTGACATCGTTAAAGTCTGAAAATAATTTGTATATTCTAGGTACGTACTTTATTTTCACACTACATTGTGAAAAAATTACTTTTCTTGCAGGTATATAAAAAAAAGGATTTTTCCCTGGCGATTTGATGATGACCTTGGATTTGACCTTGACTTTGACTTTCAAGGTCATTTAAAGGTCAAGTTAAGTTTTTTAAATGGGAACCCCTATTTTTTATTGCGGATTTGGAAAGAGCAGGAAATTTTACGTTTCACTATGACCTTGACCGATTCCTTGACCATTACCTTCAAGGTCAGATGTGGGTCGACTTCCAAAAGTCCCGTCTGGCACTGCCGACCAATTAACACCAAATTTGGGATACGGGGGTTTTTGGGGTCGCTGATCACAAATGTGAAATCGGTTTTTAAAAATTCGAAATACAAGACGGCAGACAATATTTTTAAAAAATCAACCAATTTACGCGAAATTTGGCATACGGGGTTTTTATGGTCGCTGATCACGAATCTGAAATCAATTTTTGAAAATTCATAATCTAAGATGGCGGACGAGATTTTTAAAATGAGTTTTGGTACCATCAAGATGGTGCACCTGCTCATTTTCGGGCAATTGAGAGAAACTAACTAGATGTAGTATTTAAAAGTCGTTGGATAGGTCGGAGAGGAACTATTCAGGGGCCAATTAGGTCCCCTAATCTGTGTCCACTTGACTTTTTCCTTTGGGGCTACATAAAAAATAAAGTGTAAGCTCCTAAACCACGAGATTTAGAAGATCTAAAACAAAAAATAGTCAATGTTTGCGCTGAAATTATTTAAAATTCTTGAAAAAATCTTTTTAAAATGACCTTCAAATACTGGTTCAAGGCCAAGAGCTTATTATTTATGGTCATATTTGTACATTTGTTTTCCATTCTTCCTAACTTATCAAAAAAATAATAGTTAAATTTCAGGATTAACAGAATTAATATATGATTAAATTTGTAAAATTTCATTAGCATTATAAATGGATATTAAAAAAAAATTATCGATTTCAAGGTGTGCTGGCTTTAATCTTTCTGGCCTTGGTGGTGCTGCTCATCATAATAGGCAGGTACCTTCACAGACACAAAGGCGAGTACCTGACCCAAGAGGACGCAGGGGCCGATACCGCCCTCGATCCCGACACTGCCGTAGTACACGGTACGACGGGCCACCACGTCCAAAAGAAGAAGGAGTGGTTTATTTAGTAGAGTACCGACGCTGTTGTTTGAAGGTTGAGGCCTAATAGTACAAGTTCAGCTGTGTATATATTTTTTCGGCAGAAGAATCTCCGAGTTGTCACGGATTCCCTAAGTCCACAACTGAAACTCAAATTTATATTGTTCGACACGTACCAAGATATTTTTTATAAGCCGGTAAGATCTGAAACTAGTTTTATCTCTATGAATTACATGACTTAGGTATAATTTTTTTTTACATATTGTCTTCGTAGTACAGGGTGTTTGGTGAAGTTGTTTCTTGCGGGAAGGTGTTTACTTTATTGAATACCCTGTACTTTTTTTAAGTTATCTGTATTAGATAAATAATATATTCGGGGGTTTTGGTTGGTATTCCTTCAGTCATACATAAAAATTATTTTTGTTCTAAACTAACTTTTTCGAATTATATTGTTGCTTTCCTTGATACAAGTCTTGGATAATTTTGTAAAAATTCAGCATCAACAATTAATTATTAACATTTAAATTGTGTAAATGTTTTACATGTAATTAAGACTCCCTCTTTTACCTAAAGATTCAGGGTATACAAGGTAATAAATAGATGTAAAAAAATAAACCAAAGCTTTTTGTACCATGAGTACCAAAATGATATTGTGGGAAATTGTTTATTTACCTGTGAATAAATTTAAAAATTAATGAAATAAACCGTTGCGCCAAATGTATCATGTTTTTTGCAGTGAACTAGACAAGATCCGTACGTTTTCCTGTTTTTCCACTTTGTATTCATAGAACTTTGCGATTTTAAACTGTATATTTTCAAATTCATTCCACAATTCCCCACACTTTAGTATCCTAGCTGGAATCTGTTCTATTTGTCGATAGTAATCTCCCTAATAAAAGAACCAAAACGCGTTAACTGTCCCTTGATAGTTGCCCGTTTGCATGTTAACTGTTAATTCCGCCATTGTAAAAATAATACCAGTTTTTCGTCCAATTTCAACACTTGTTCCCTTTTTTGAGTCCGCCAATGTCCTAATCAGCTGATGAATGACCTACTTAGCTGTGACTTCTTGCTTCTCCCTGCATAGGCCGAATGACTGCTTCAAGCACGTGTTTCGTTTGTTTTCCTGGCCCGTGGAACCTCTCTCGTCGAATCGCCGGCATGCTGTTGCCTCAGCTATTCGCTGCCTCCTACTTGTTGCTTATCCTTTTGCTGGCTCTTACGTGTAGAAACTAGCACTCGTACCCCTTCTAGCATATACAAATTTATCCATATGTCCAATCCGGTTCGAACTGATCAACTTTGTATTGTTAATGAAACACCATTTTTTAGTGGACTGTATTTGTATGTATTCGAGTATAACTTCTGTGAAATAAGACCTAAATTGTATGTTTGTTGGACAAGCTTGGAGGAGCTTCAGTTCGTAGACATTTTTATGCAATCAGACTCGTAACCGAACCAATCTCAGTATTTATATATTTTTTTACGAAAATAGTTGTGTCTAACCAAAAATTTTACATGTAATACACATCACTATAAACGCGCTTCAAAAAGTTGTTAATGTTTCAAAAATTTATCTGTTTTTCATCTTCTGAACTTATAACTTTTCGTTTAAATTAAAAATGAAAAGTCATAAGTTTAGAAGATGAAAACAGATAGATTTTTTGAGATATTAACAACTTATTGAAGTGCGTGATGTGTATTCTGTATTTGTCTGCATTTTTCAGGGTGAGATTTTTGATTAGGCAAAACTATTTTATATTACTTTTTTACATTAATTTTCGAGTTTTTTCGCAGGTGAATATGAACATCTGAAATTTTGTTTTGTTTAATTTCTCTGCGTTAGCTCCCTCAGTTTTTTAATTAGTTGAACATGAAAGTTGTTAAAAATACCTTAACAGGTTTTTTTTTGTTTCTTTTCTGAGAAAACTGCTGTTTTTTTTAAATATCACTTTATTTAGTTTT
Organism: Anoplophora glabripennis; assembly: GCF_000390285.2. Classification (NCBI taxonomy): domain Eukaryota; kingdom Metazoa; phylum Arthropoda; class Insecta; order Coleoptera; family Cerambycidae; genus Anoplophora; species Anoplophora glabripennis. Next base: position 1,814,858 of record NW_019416897.1, on the reverse strand, counting down.
AAAAGGTATATTGGCATGTTGATTTTTAATTTTCTGTTTTCTCAGAAAAAAGTAAATAACAAAAAACTGCGAGGTGTTCTTTGTGATTTCTGTATTTTACAGGAATAAACTTATATACATGTTTGGCTATCCTAAAAACTACTTCTGTTAAGTCACACTGAAAATATCTTAAAAGAGGGAGGGACGTATCGCAAGAAAGTTAAACAAAACGGAATTAAGGAAAGTCAATGATTGAATGTAAAAATAAATACCAACCTGATTCAGCTGCAATTTTAGTGTTCATTGCATACAATTTTGTATGCGTATGTACTTTTAGTTTTATATTGGGTATAATTTCCGTCCTTTTTTCATTAGTGATTATTTTTTATATATATTTTTTGTTGATATTTTAATATTTTGATCGTTTTACTTTTTTTTCTACCAAAATAGTTATACTGACAAAAGTGCCTTTGGCATTTACTTTTATTAGTTTACCTCTATTTGATAGAATTACGTAGTAACATAGCGCTAATATTATGTAATTTTTTTACAAATAAAGTGTTATTTAATAGTCATTTCGTATTTTTTATGCCTTTGTCTTTGAACAATTAAACGCAAAAGGATGATTTATGACATGAAAATGGACAATTTAGTGCCTGACACATGACAAGCGTTAATGTTTCAAAAACCCCTCCATTCTGGTAACGAAAGCAAAAAGATTTTTGAACCGTTAACAACGCGTGGTGTGTTATAGTCTGTATTTTTATGATGCTACACGGCTTTAAAATATATCGCCTTGATGTTACAACCAATTTTATTTTCTAGTTAACGATATTGCTGGTATAATTCAATGCTAGTCGGGGCATATAACAAGTAGAGTAGTTGTTTCCTGCAATATAATCACTTAGGTTTATTTTCATCGCATGTATATTAAACGGTCGCGAACAACTTTTTTGTGAACATATTTAAAGGAGAGAATTGCATTAGGCAGTCGGGGTCCCGTCGCATCACAGTTCGTTCTGGTCCGAGCTGATCGCTGTCTTTTCCAAAATCAGTCGCATTTGGCAATCGTACACAACCTTGCTCGCGCTCTTTAAATAGTTGAGGTATTGTTTTAATAGTTACAAAAATTAAGTTATATGGAAGAGGAAGCTCGTCTCAATTGCATCGTGGTCACCCGAGATTCTTTGGAAAAGATCTGTTGAAAATGCGATGCGAGCGAGACGAGCTCGGGAACGTCTAGTGCGAATGCATACATTATAAAATATGGGAACTCCACCACGTGTGGGAATAGGAAGAATAATACTGGTAAGTTTAAATCTTATTTAAAAAAATGCCTCAACTTTGAGAACATCCTGTATATTTTATATTTGCTGTTTTTACTTATTATACAGGGTGATTCATAAACGGTGACCAAAAATGAAACTGTGTATTCTTTGGAGAAATTTAAAGGGAGTTTTTCGTATAAAGTTTTTATCTAGGAAGCTTCGTTAAAAAGATACAGGGTGTTAAACCCAAAAAAATATTTTTATTTTTTTTAAATTATTCAAAAACTTGTATGTGAAATAATTTGAAATTGGGCACATATATTTATGTAAACATTGTCCAAAATTTGAGGCGATTTCCTGAAATTTAGATGTTCCAGTGGCAGAGGTACAGGGTATCGGTGGCATATTTTTCTAAATAAAATAGTAAGCCACTGCTTTACGGTAATAATCATGATATTTTCGGATTTGTCTTTCAATTTTCTACAAATTACTACTCTTTTATGTTTTTCGAAAAAATCCTGATTTTTGAGTAACTTATATTTCCAAAAAAAAAATCCTAAACTTTTATTCTGAAAAGAATGTTTTAATTATTTTAAATTAATCTAACTGCATAATAAATTTATTTTTTAAAATTTTTTTCTTAGAAATAATAGAAATTAAGTAAATTTATTTCCGGCACAATTTTAGTTTTTTCTTTAAAATACGATGGTTTTTCTGGTTATTTTGCCGTGGCCTGTCTACCAGGTCGCTATCACTTACAGCAATATCTTTCACTTCCTTAACCAGAAAACTTTGACCTGCCCTTATTCTCGGGCTAGTCTCTGTGGGGGTGGACCCGCTATTAGAACCACTAGGCTCGTCCTAATGCTCATCTCGATTCTTATGGTGTCTAAAGGGTCCCAGACTTCGTTCCATTCGTGCGAACAGGACTGTACAGACCAAATTGTGCAAACCAAAAAAGGCAATCTATCTAACCAAAACAAATTTTACACGATCGTGAAACTGTAACGTTTTTTTTCCACACACTGTGTCTGGCATGCTTGTGCAGCCTAATTGACACGAATTGATCGAAATTTGTGAAGCCCTTAAAAGGGCTTTATAGCAAATAGGCAACCAGCAATACATATTTATAGATTTTATTACACAGAAGGCTGTAAAGCCTTCTTAAGACAGACAGATAATATCGACCACTTTAGATATCCGGAATTTGACGCCCTTTGAAGTGCCTCTCCCAGGGATTTTAAGGTTCGGAAAGGCTAAATAAAAAATAAGTATTTCCTCTTTCAACGATTTATTGGTCAAATTGTTACCCTACCATAAACTTCTGCAAAAATAAATATAATCACCTATATAACAAATCATTTAAAAATACTTTTACGTTTGGAATCAATAATAATTTTAACAATTACACGTATATATATCCACAATTTTTTAAAATTCTATACGCTTGTCGGCTGAATAAAAATTTGCTATTTCGAATACTTTCAGAGAGAATCCGCAAATAAGCCGACTTATAATTCAATTTTGGAGGAAGATATACTGGAACTGCTGTAGGCACTGCTGCTATCCTCGTGATCGGAGCAAATGCCCAGCTGTCTAACCGTTAATTCATTCAATTCATCCTCTAAAAAAAAAATTATTACGAAATACCACTGATTCAGCATCACAACAAACATAAATTGATTAGTGCATTTACCGGAGTCGTAATAGTCAGACTGGGGTTCCCTCGGAGAAAGTTTACAGCCTCTGGCAAAGTAAGACTTGAGGCGATCCTTGGCTGCTAGAATCAGCCCCATAAACGGTGGAGAGGGATTCATGGGTCTCGAAAGATACTCGGGATGGTATTGGACCGCCACATAGTAAGGGTGGTTGTCCAATTCTAACACCTCCATTCGCTCCTGATCCACATCCACACCTTAAGGAACATATTTGTTTATTCAATTTTCATTCTAGTATACAGTGCAGCTCACAAAGAACCAGGACAACCCTATATTTTTTTTGGGCTTCTAGATGTACTTAGTCAAGGGAAAGCCACATTAGGGATTTTTTATATTCAACATCAAGCTACAAATTTCATCGATTCATAGTGCCGGATAAGTTTTTTGTTTCAGTTTAAAAATTAAAAAATCATTGAAAATGCCTTATTGGCACATGTGTACTCTGCTTATGGGTCTAAAATTGTATTTTTTTTTTCCTGCGTCTGTTGTCATATCACATCAGGTGGATTGATATTATGTGACTCACCTAAATTAGGTCAATGTCAGAGGTAACTGATACTGAGATTCACAATCTAAACATAGTGTTTTCAAAAAATTTTAACAAATTCTTTTCATTGAAAACTTATTTTAAAAAATATTGAAAATGTATCAGAATAGTCTTTGTAAACCTATCCACATATCTAGTCGAGGAAATAAAGCACTAAAAACGGCCTTACCTCCGAAATCTGTAAGATGTATCGTGATGCAGTTTTTTTGCATTCGATTCGTTAGAGCGTCCAGAAGGTTTGTGACCCTATCTGATCAATGAGAAATGAAAATTGCATCGGTGCATAAGAAAAATGCATTTTTAAAATTTGCATCTCGAAGAGTTAAAAAATGAAAAATTTTTAACTTGGAAATGACGGAAATGAGTTCAATTTTCCTACCCGGGGGTTTTTGGGGTCGCTGAACACGAATATCACGACGGCAATGGTCTCCGAGGTACCTAATGCCCAGGGTGGCCAGTTTCAACGTCGTCTCCTGCAGTTTTGTGGAAATTCGTTATAAACTTAGCTGAAAATCGTTACCTCGGGTTTTTTAAGGTCGCTGAACACGAATATCACGATGGCAACGGTCTCCGAGGTACCTAGTGCCCAGGATGTTCAGCGACCCCAAAACCCCCGAGTAGCAAAATTGAACTCATTTCCGTCAATATTTTCCGGGTTATAAATTTTTCATATTTTATCTCTTCGAGATTCAATTTTAAAAATGCATTTTTCTTATGCACCGATGCAATTTTCATTTCTCATTGATCACATAGGGTCACAAACTTTTTGGACGCTCTTACGAATCGAATGCAAAAAACCGCATCACGATCCATCTTACTGCACTGGCATTCATCTGCATTGACAAAAAAAAATACCGTAGCTTTAAAATGAAATATTGCAAAATCGTACAAAGCAATCTGTTTTACAAAATTATTTTCCATTGTAGTAGTTTCACTCTCTGCTATTCTATTAGTTTCATGCAATCGATTTAAAAAGAACATTGATTGCCAAAAACATGAAATTGTTTGTAGCGAAAGACACTGAAATTTAGTTTCACTAAAAATGAAAGTACAATATGAGACATGTTTAACAAATATCACCGAGAAGATCCTTTTGACTAAAAAATCATCAAATTGAAAAGGAGCTAGAAATTTGTAAAATAGTTCATATTATTATATTTTCCAAATCTGCATTTTTATTTAATATTAAGTCACATTTCTTATATTTTATAAATTTCATTTGTTTTAATGAAAAAAAAAAATCTACGCAGTGAACATATTTTTTTAAATGCTTATAGACCCTGTACCGCTGAAATACCAATCTTATAAATGTGTTTTATAATTACCAACAAACTGCATTCCATACTTCTCGAACTGTTCTATGTAATCCGGATTCACTTCGTACCTGTGCCTATGTCTCTCGTCGATCTTATCCTTGTTTCCATACAAGCGTCCTAAAAACACCCAACGTACTTATTTAGTTAAAAATGTCATCGAACGCTTACTTATTTTACTATTCGTCGCGGAAGGCTTGAAAATTGTCGCTCTTTTTCCTAATCGCATCGTACCACCCATCTCGCCAGTGTTATGTTCAGGCATGTCGATAACCACGGGATATTTTGTATCCGGGCAAACTTCAGTAGAATGTGCGTCTTCGAGCTTGAGGACGTTTCGGGCGAATTCTACGACGGCTGCTTGGAATCCCAAGCAAATGCCAAGGAAGGGCTTGTTGTTTGCGCGACACCACTGACACGTCCCTATTTTACCTTCGACCCCGCGTTTCCCAAATCCACCGGGTACCACGACGCAGCTACAAGAAGTTTTATTTTATTACGTCATACTCTGCTAGATCTCGTCTTTGTAATAGTAAGCCTCTTGAAATGATGTGGAAATCTCTTTAATTAAGCAATAGACTTAATATTTCTGGAAATTACAGTAATCCCCATGTGCAGTCATACAAAACAAATAAGTTCACGCTCGTGTACATTTAAATGTTACAACGTAAAACGAAAATCGAGTGATCGACTTCGAACTAAATAAGCCTTTAAGAGATGTGATTAATCAGTGCGTTCAGACCAGTGGGAGGCCTAAGTGTAATTATAAAGCATGTTAAAACTTTATTCAAGTCCTATACTGTTTTGCCACAGGTGCAGACTCTATATGGAAATCTTAAATTATTTAATTAATTATAACTTACTCGCACACACACAAATTGTGCCAAGCGTCATGGTAAGAAGCGGGATTTTCAGAGAGCATGGTCGCTTCTAGATTGGAGGCTTCTATAAACTTGATATTAACCTTGTAACCAATCTTATTGCCAGCATGATGTAAAGCCTTGGTGATGGATGTATAAGAATCTTCGAGCCTAGTGTATTTCCCTACGATAGCTACTGTTACCTCGTACTTTAAATGACGCATTTTTTCACCCAGATCTATCCAAGGTTTCATGTATTTCCTCATGGGGGGAAGTGGGGTTATGCCTAGATGAAGTCGATCGCTTAAGTATTCAGCCATACTGTGATTTTCCATAAATACAGGAACTTCATATACCGAGTTTAAGTCCGGTATACTAATTATCTGAGAATAATAGAAATATAAAGTAGCCGTTATAATTAAATACAAATTTTGTATAAACTTACCTGTTGAGGGGCCACATGACAAAAATTAGATATTTTCTCCTTAACACTTAGACCTATCGGTTTTTCAGATCTACACACGATGATATCGGGAGAAAGACCCAATCCTCTCAATTCCCGAACTGAGGACTGAGTTGGCTTGGTTTTATGTTCACCAGTTGTCCTTGGCTAAGGAGAAAATTTAGTTAAAAATTCCTGTACCTGACAAATTATATACAGTCTTACCTGTGGAACTAGGGAAACATGGGCAACACAGAAATTTTCACGTTTTACTCTGAACTGAAACTGACGAAAGGCTTCGACGAAAGCCATACTTTCAATGTCCCCTATAATACCCCCCAATTCTATTATACACACTTCGGGTGTTTTCCCAGACTCTGAAACTGGTTTCTGAGCAACTTTTTCAACCCATTCTTGAATAGCATCAGTAATGTGAGGCACCACTAAAAAGAATTAAGTCTTATAAAACTTCTTGTTTAATAATCACAAGACAGCATACCTTGTACCGTTTTACCTAAATAGTCACCATGACGTTCTCTATCAATTACTTGTTGGTAAATTTTTCCGGTGGTAATATTGTTTTGGCGATGAAGTGTAACGTTGAGAAAACGTTCATAATTGCCCAAGTCTAAGTCGACTTCTCCTCCATCATCCAAAACGTAAACCTCCCCTGAAAAATGACAATAGGATGGTATGCCACAGGATTGAGGTTAGGTGCGAGGTTAACAACCAGATGTTATAGATAACATATTTATTAATGAAATATTTTCATTTTTTGGCGCTACAATTAAAATCTTACCATGTTCGTATGGAGAAAAAGTACCAGCATCCAAATTAATATAAGGATCTATTTTAATGGAAGTAACCTCTATACCACAGCATTTCAAAATTGCCCCAAAAGAACTAGATATCACTCCTTTACCAACCCCACTAATTACTCCGCCAGTAACGAGAATATATTTCATAATTAAAATGATTAGTATGCGGAAATTGCTTTAAAATTATAAATTAAGAACGTACTGCATGTGGCGGCAACTTCAGTTCTTTTCAAAGGGTCTATGAAAACGATTTTGCGCAAAACGTTATTTCAAAGTTGGCGCTAAATTTAAAACTTTAATATTTTATGATAGGACTGTTTTAAAATAAAGAATAAAAATATAAAAAAAACTTCATTCTTTATTGATTACATGTTTTTTTAGATACACTTTTAAGTTAATTAGTCCCAATGTAGTAAATTTGGAACGTGATTTTGATAAGTGACAAATCATACTTAAAAAAAGCCTTGAAAGATAATTAAAATTGATTCATGCATGATCATTTTCAGATCAGAGAAAATGTTCACGTTTGTCGTTTTCTCCTCACGTTTCCATCACGCGATAAGCAAACCAATATAAGCAATGAATTTTTTAGGTTAAATTGCACTCCAGCTTGGAAGAGAGTGTGACGATTTGCCTCTTGAAAATGGACAGGAATTCGGTGAAGTGTAAGATTGGGCCGTCAGTTTTAAATGCCGATTTATCCCAGCTTTACGTGGAATCACAAAAATTGTTAGATAATGGAGCCGATTATTTACATTTGGATGTTATGGATGGTAGTTTTGTTCCTAACCTAACTTTCGGTCATCCTGTAGTGAAATGTTTAAGGAAGAAAATACCAAACGCTTTCTTCGAAACACATATGATGGTGTCTGATCCAGAAATGGTTTGCAATAACAAAATACTACCTCTTAATATATTAACTTTAATATTCTTTTGATTTCCAGTGGATAGAACCGATGGCCGATGCTGGTGTAAGTCAGTATACTTTTCATATAGAACCAGTTCCACAGAATGTTTTGCCGATTTGTAGAAAAGTTAGGGAGGCTGGTATGAAAGTTGGTTTAGCGTTAAAACCAGGTACAGGTATCGAGGCAGTACGGCAATATATCGAACATGCAGATATGATTTTAATTATGACCGTTGAACCAGGGTTCGGTGGACAAAAGTTTATAAATGATATGATGCCAAAAGTTCAGTGGTTAAGGCATAACTACCCTTTACTTGATATAGAAGTGGATGGAGGCGTTGGACTAAATACAATAAATGCCTGTGCAGAGGTACTTGATCGAAGAATTGTTAATATTATATTATTACATTTTTTTAATTTTCAGGCTGGTGCCAATATGATAGTATCAGGGACAGCAATAATAAATTCCGCAGATCAAAAGGCTGTTATCGCTAGTTTAAGAGAAACTGTTGAAAGCTCAATACACAAATGCAATGTCTAATTTGGCGCCCAATGTGATTCCAGTTACAGTATTGAATCAGATGAAAACTATTAACGTTGAGCTTGAAATTTTTTCGTTTGGGTTAGGTTTGTACAAAATTGTAAGTTGTATTCTAAGGTTTATGGAACGGTTTTTATACATTCCTTTGGATTACTGTTATTGGTTACAAGGTGAATATTTTTCGATATAATTTACATGTAAATTTAATCCTAATACACTGTTATATTTGTCAATTTATATTCTATATTTCATGAAAATAGAGAAATAAAGACTTGGATTATAAAAAAGCATTACTTTAAAGTTATCCCAAAATTTCACCAGGAAACGGATTCAATTTGAAGTGAATTTAAGGATCTTAATATTTTAGAAGTTAATATTGTCTAAAAACTGTTAAGGTTTGTTGGTAACTTGCTCTGATGATGTCGACACGATAATAATTGAATTTCAAGCTTCAAATTTACAAGTAATTTTTTTAATATGATTTATTTAAAAATATATAACAAATTTATAAATCTTAACCATTCATACAGGACTGAACTAAAACGCTTGGCTATATTTCCTACAAATTACTTAAAAAAAGTTTCTATATAGATGTCCATAAATGCAGTTTTTAAAAGATGTTCAAAATTAAATAAAATAGGGTGGTTTTGCCTTTTTCAGCTTTTGCTGGTTCTCAGTCACTAGAGGATATTAAATTAAATAATAGTAAAACTAAGACTATAAATTAAAAGAATATTTTGGCTACCATTGTATCATTAAATTAGAATATTGCTCTATCTTCTGCATAAAATATTACTTTATGACAGTCAATGTATGGTACAAAAATGTTGATAAAGTGACACTTTTTAGAAGGTAAAAAAGTAGCATTATTAAACGGTTTTAAAACTGGAATGAGATTAAATTTCATATTTTTTTTGTTACATTTAGGTTAAAATGAGTGTTGATGAAAAAACAGTCACAAGTAAACTTCAAAAACTCGTTCTTTAAGAACTGAGTGTAATATTCACAACTGTTGTCCTTTTCCAGTATTTGGAAACTAGAAATAGTTTTATATACTGATATTCTCATCTCGTATCTCTCTATTTTCGTATTTGTATGCTCAAAAAAAGGTTTTGAATGAGTTAATTTTCAACAATTTATTTTTTTAACATTTTTTATTGATTGACAATAGGACAAGCAGTTTTCGTCTGTCTTAATTTTTATTCATTCTACATTGTTAAATACCTTGACATTTTTAATGTAATTTTTCTGGATTATAAGTGAAATTGTGGGGAAAAAGGTGAATTTATATAATCATCGATGTTTAAAAAATGTTTTTTAAGACAAAGATAAAATAACTAATTATTAAATGTGGCCAAAAAAATATTCCATTGCAGCTAATTAGGTGACGGAAATTATGCCTGAATAACAGCATCGCATTAGCCGATTATTGGGATAAGTCAATAGACAACTAACATTATAGTGTTTGTAGAATTTTTTCATAAAACATTTAAATAAATGAGTATTATTAATGAATTAAATTAAATTTGGCTATACAAATTCTGATATCAAATATAAATTTGTATATAAATCCCTAATCGGAAATGAGCCGTTTTTTCCCTGGAGCAATATTTGTCCAAAAACGTAATGTTATTACGTTGACTCCAAAAGGCTTCCATATTTAAGTAATTTTTATTGAAGACAACGCAAAAATTATAAATTTATAATAATTGTTCAAAACGGCCTGTGGTAGGTTGTTCTTTAGTTCGATGCAAAACCTCTTCCTCAATGACCACTGTCCGTGCAATTTGTGGATGTCAACTTCTACATCTGGTTTAAAATTGCTTTTTTTTTAAATGACGATAGATTGATGAAAAAGTTGTTCGATAATGATGTTGGTGATTCAGATAGTGCTCAGGTTCTCTAGCGTTGCAACTTGCTTCGCCATAAAAAAGAGGCATATCTGCATACTCTTCGACTGATCCATTTCAACAACTTAGAAGCAAAATTTCGTTACAAACAAAACAAATTTGGGTCCGATAGTCCGATCATTTAATACGTGACAGCTCTGTTCAATTGTTTCACTATTCCTCACAGCGTGACACAGATGACATTGCATGGCTAGATTAGATGCACGCAAAAGTGCTTTTATCACACAGTTGTGGATAAAATCTATTTTTAACATCATATGTAGGACATGCAGTTGGTAAACATTTATCAGAAAAGATAAACGTGTTTTGTTTCAAATAATTTTTTGCGTTATTCTTAATAAAAATTACTTAAATATCAAAAGTTTTCTTGGTGTTAATGAGATAACATAAAATTGTTCTAGGGCCAAAACGGCTTATTTCCGACTAGGGGTTTATATTCAAAAATTTTCTACCACAATGTCCTCTATATCCCCCTCAAGTTTGGCAACACCTTTTCGAAACATCCTGTAAATCTAAATACAAGAAATATTCGATGGACCCGTTGATTTTAAAAACTTGTATATAAAAATCAAGCTTGGACTCTGCAAACTGAAAGTTCACCTGTACATATTAATGTCGTAATATTTATATTGTGTAGAAATAAAATACGAAAAGTAATATTTTTTCACAGAAATATGCTTTTCAACCAAGGATCTTTAGCTTGACTCGTGAGTCTACAAAATCAGCTATAAGGGTTTATCGGTTAATTCAAAGTTTGGGTCAAGGTTTAGGTAAATTCAAATTTGAAAATGTTCAAATAAAGTTTTCTCGCTGGTGCCTAATGCAAAATAATGACCCGTTATGCTAGGAAACAAACCAAAGAACGAAATTTGTTTTGATGTTCCCGCTGACATTGGATATACTTTAGGCATCTCTTCCACAGAGAACTGTCGATTTTAGAAAAAGTTCTTCTAATCGTTTGAACAAATGTTAATGAAAACATGACTTTTTTTTGTAGCTAAGTGTGAGAGCGAGAGCTGACTACAGCATTTACTTTAACTTAAATAAAATCACTACAACTGTTTTCTTCTTTCCGTTATAGAATCAACATTAAAAATTAGCCAAAGATTTTAGTTACACCCTGTATACTTAAAATCAGAATATCTTTAGTCAAATCTACTCATATCGTCACCACTATCAACCTGTTTGTCCCCACTATCAATTGGCACAGTTTCACTAACGTCTTCACTGAAACCTTTAAATTCAGCGCATTTTCCCTCAGGATTAAGTTTCGACCTTAGAGCAGCTAAACTCACTAGTATGGCCTCCTCTGTCCTGAGTGTTTTAGAACCTTGATTCGGTAAAGTATTAAGGTATTGATCAAACAGTAACTGAGGGTCATCGACTTGGAGCACGGGGTCATTTTCTATGGCTGCTTCTAGACCCTGCAGTCCTCCGAACATAATTAGGAGGTGTTTGTATTTGGGACAATTAAACTCGTCCACAGATGTACCTTTATCTGATGTTCCGATTATCAAATCATATCTGAAATTGAAATGCCCAAGTTTTAATATATCCATTGGTTGTTTAGTAACTTACCCGTCGTAAGGGCATTGCGAAAATACTTTTGATAAAGAATTTGCAATTCGGACAGAGTAGCCCCAGTATATGCCAGTTTCTTTTCGTGGTGTGGCTGGAGAAACAACAATTCCTTTTAGTTTCTTTGAATTGTCTTGTTGCGGCAATAATTGTACTGTACATCTTAAACCGGGTGTTAATGATTTGTCCACATGAACGTCTTTTAAGAGTCCCACATTTACGCAAGAACCTCTTCCACTTTTCACTGGTTTATTCAGAACCACACCCTCTCTAAAAATAAACAATTTTTGAACACGAACTTTACATTGCCTTCACATTGTATTCACCTATAAGCAAACTGATCATTGGGCCCCATATGATGAGGTGCATTTAGAGGATTTAGAATACCACAGTACTTTAAGTCGTTATGTATTGGAAAGAAACTTTTCCTCAAGTACTGAGGGCATTCTAAGTATTGAAGAATTCTACCTAGTTGTACACAGGAGTGCCTGGCTGTTATTAAACCACCGTTATCTTCAATCGTAGATTTCTTTGAGTTCGCTTCGTCACCATAATCATCAAATACTACTATTTCGTCGACTTGAAAGATACAAGCTGCCCTTGCTATCTGACCTGCCAGATAGGTACGCAGTTCATGAGACTGTGCATTTTCCAATATGGATCCAGGAACGGCTATTGACAATGTTGATATAAAAGTGGATATCTTATCAATTTTGGGAGTTTCTAATGTCTCTTCAGGCACAGTTTTGTCCACATTTAATTTTTTTTTGTTTAATTTTCTCATCATATTTTGTTCTTTCCATTTCTTTTTCTCTTCTTTTTTTATTTTGTTTATGTCGCTCCACTTCTGTTTCTTAGTTTTCTCTGTATTTATAGGAGCCATTTTTGCATATTCGTTTATATATGCATTAATTTAAATAACCCAAGATTTAATTTTAAAAACATAACATAACCTGTTTTTTTCACCAAGTTTTGTACATAACCGTACAAACGGTAACCTTGCCACAAGCTAAGGATTTTATAAAATTGTATAAAATCCTTGGCCACAAGCCACAAACGCATTCCATAGAACACGATAATCTAAGAAAATATGATAAACTTCATATTCTTATTTAAAAAAGTTGAGAAAAGTAAATAATAAATGTGATCAAACAACCGATTTTATATGAATATTTCTGTTTCTGCAGATTACTGAGATTGCACGGAATACAGTTGCATTGTAAAAAATATATAGGTAATTAACTAAACGAGAAATTAAAATTTTATTTCAAGTATGGTCTAGTCATCACAATATTTACATTGATAGTTAATTTTTAATAAAAAAGGTAATATAAAGTGTATAAATTCTTCTAATAATAATTACGATTATTTCTTCTATTGTTTCTGTCATTAAAATTTCTTCTATCCGTATAATTATTTCTTCTTCTATTAGGCGAATCATTCTGTCTATTATCTTGGTAATCATGTTTTTTGTATGCCTTGTGATTATCTCTATGTCGATCTTCCCGATCGCGAAAGTTATCGCGATAATTATGTTCCCGACGCCCTTGTCTGTTTTCGTAATTATGTACTTGCATGTTTTCATAGTTATGGTACTCTATTTGTCCCATTTTTGGGAAATCACCATAGTTTATGTGTTTCTGATGATCATTGTGTTGAACATTTCTTTCTCCTATCTGATTCTGTGAATTATTATTTCTGGGTTTTACATTGATCGGTTTGTCAAAGAGTCGAGTACCATTTAGTAATTGAAGGACATAGTTCACTGATACTTCGTGTTTGAATGTAATGAAAGCGAAATTGGATTTCCTCCCCTCACGGTCTGTAGGTATTCTAACTCTTTCCAATGGGGCAGCTTGCAAAAACAGTTCATATAGCAATTCCTCCGTTACTTGGTCTGACAAATTTCCACACCAAACTGTTTTCGCATCATCCATGATTGTATATTTTTAGAAAAAGTGTCTTCTAAAGGAATATAATTTTCAGGGCTTACGAAATTTTAAATTTGTCTGAGACAAAATAGTTGACGTTTGTTTATCAGTATATTATAGGTTAACTACAATTTCTCTTCTTCTTCTTCAAATCAAATAACATGGGTATTTAAACCAGAGATCATAGACAAATATTTTTTTTAGATTTAACTGTAAATTTCAGTGGATGGAAAAGTATGTGAACCAATGTAAACTAAATAACTAGCGTTGATTGAAATAATCTCTTATTTCAGTTAACGTAACTAATTCCCTGAATTATTCATTTTAATTTAGAGTATATACTACATGGAGGAAGCACGCTTACGGCGATAGTGTAGATGAGTGACGGAGAGAGAAAGAGATAGTTTGGGTACTAAATTTCTCTCTCGGTCAGACACGTGATTAGCTAACACTCGGCGGAAGGGCGGGATTTCACTACTTTTCCTCAGCGATTAGAGAGAGAGAGAGAGAGTGAGTACTCAAACTATCGCTCTTTCTCTGCAGTGTCAACAGTTTTTAACACGTGGTGCTTCCTCCTTGTCCTTGTAGTAGCGCCATTATTCTATGGCTAGAAATTGGCCTCAATGATTTGGGATCGAGGGGGATTATCCCTCTTTATCCTGCCTCATCTCGTGTAGGCCTGGACAGCCTTCGTAGGTGGGCCCCATCCGTCGTCTACCCCGACCGCAAATGCGGCCGGTGTAGGCGCTTTGTGGGACCTCCTTTTGTCCTGGCTGGGCCCCGCCGGCTAGGGCCCTTTCTTCTGGCGCTCTTCTTGCTTCGCCGGCTCGTCTGTGTAAACCCCGGGGGTAGTGTCATGTTTATG
>NW_019416897.1:1731495-1798119 GCF_000390285.2 Anoplophora glabripennis | reverse complement strand
GGGTGTGTGTGTGCCTGTCTGGGGTATATTGTCTGTCATTTGTTTGTCGATAAGTTTGTCGAGTTTTTGGTGTAATTTAGTGGTGTTTTCGTCCGAAAGTTTAATTGTTTTTTGCAAATCGACGATTTGCTGTGTCATGGTTAGTATTTGTTGGTATTGTCGGGTGTTTTGTTCTGTCAGTTCGTGTATTTGTTGTTTTAGCGTCTCGTTTTCATGTTTTTGTGTTTGTAACTGTTCGTATAAATCTGTTGTGGTGGTCATGTTTTTTGGTGAAGCGGAGACCCTTGAAGAGGGTCTTTCGCTGTCTGTATCGTCCGTCCTTGTAGTATATGCTCTTTTTTTTTTGAAAAAAAGGGGATTACTAGAATCTAAGAAATGGAAAAAAATCGAAAATCTCGAAAATTAGAGAGAGGAAATGAATGTAGTTTTGGATTGCTCAGGGCCGATATAGTTCACTGGAATTTTTTCAGAATTTTCTGAGCTATAAAACTTTTTGACAAAATCGAAAAATTATTGTCAAAAAAATAAAGTGCCAATATAAAACATCCAAAAGCACATTAAGGGTTTTTTGGCGAGCCAAACCACATCCCTAGATAAATGATATTATAGATAGGAAACTTGAACAGATATCGTGGTCATTAACAGCGCTAACTGTTGACACTTTCTCCAACTTCTATTGCTTTCCTTTTCTAGAAGTTATCGGTAATACAGTGAGTTAAATTACCTGTAGCCGCTAAATTTAAAATTACATAACAAATCTCACCCTACAGAGATCACTCAGAAATTGATTTTGTAAAATAATTTTCTCGTAGATAATTTTTTTTGTCACCATGAGAAAATAAGTACTTTTGATAAAAAGAATTAAAATCACTCAAGCATTAAAGACACTTTTAAATGCTGTAAAAGTCTTCCTACTTAAAATAAGAAATAATTTTGATACTGTAACTTTTTAAAAAGTTTGTTGAAAAAATTTCAAATTTCAGTACATATTTTGAAAAAAAAAGAGTGGAAATGATTATAGAGTTTCAGTGCTTCCTATATTGTATTATCTTTCACGGTGAATAAAAAAATATTACAAGTAAATAATTTTACTGAACCAATCTTTGATTAATTCTTGTAATAGAGATTTATTGTGAACTTTAAATTTTTCGTTGTGTTGATATCCATAAAAAAAAAACTACCTACCTCTGATCACGTTTTTTATTAAAAAAAACAAAAAAACAAAACATTTTATTATTAATAAAAAAATGTGATTATATGATGATCAGACATTATTATGTTATATACATAAATGTGAATGAAATATCTAATAAAACACACTAAAAACACAAATAAAACACACACCAACACTCGCCAAACCTAACCAACAATAAACATGAACAAAATGAATGACATGAAATGATTCATAATTGCAATTGTCAAAATTTATTCTACAAAATCTTTGTGGCGACATCTATAGACTCTTTCCCCAACTTGCATATCCATCTCAAGTCACGTGGTTCTCAGTTTCCCCATATTTTCAAGTATAAGTTCTCGGGCACTGACCACATCAAACCCGGTTAGCTCGAGTTTGATTGTGTTAAGAGTTTGAGTTAACATTTGACAGAACTCGCAAAAATTCTTTTAGTTTGGATATCTAATCAATAATAAAATCGTAACCTATAATCTATGATAGTGCTCGTAGCTCAAGTTGTTTGACTATTTCTTATATACTACAATTGTTATTCCTAATCTGAAATGCACATCCCTGAAATAACGTTAATGTATAGATGGTTATTAAATCAAAATGGGTTTACCTTTTCACAAATATCTATTCCCACGTAAATGTATCGTCTAAAAGGAAGTTAATAAAGATCTATACAGTGCAATATAGAATATGCATATCTACGATTAAAGTTATTTGGATCCTCGATTACTATTTTTGTATTATCAATTTTAAATATTACTTTGTATTTTTTGCAAAGTTAATCCATTATCAAATTTTTTTATTTACAACTTATACCTATCCAAACCTCTAAAAAAAACGAAGTAGTGACTAGGTACGATGGTACGAAACAGAAAATAAATAAACAAAGATAGAAATATTAACTTAATATCCAAACCAACGCACAAGTCCGGTTTGATGGTTAGGCAAACTCTGCCAAACCGGGTTAACTACATTTCTCGCCAAAACGTCAAACCTCAACAAACTATAGTTAACCGGGTTAGCGGTTTTCTCGCCAAAAAACCCTTATTGTGTATCTCGAATTCTGGAGGACCTAGAGAGGAACCGACTGCAGTTTTGGTGTGATCAAGGCCGCCATAGCCCTTTTCAATTTCAGTATTTTTCTGATCCCTAATACCATAAGAGTAACTAAATTTACTCTTATGCCTAATACTATTTGACAAAAATCGAGGCATATGTAGGAATATGCCAGTAGATGAAAACTGAAGAATTGATTATTAAAAATTTTAAATTTTAACAATAAAAACTGATTTAGGACTTCATTTTCTCAACTTTTTGTATGTTGTAGTATGAGTGAGTCCCTGGGTGACCACCCTAACGACATCCCCCCCTGCCCGCTAACCTTTTCTGTTTCAGAGACCGCCAGGATCAAGAAACGAACACAACGACACACATACACACACATACATACCCTCCTTACCTCTCCCTTCCCGCGCTAGCCTAAGGGCCACCTTAGCAAAGCGCATCCCAGGCTGCATAGCCGCACTACCCTACCCAACCATAGACATGACACCGCCCCCGGGGTTTACACAGACAAGCTGGCGAAGCAAGAAGAGCGCCAGAAGAAAGGGCCCTAGCCGGCGGGGCCCAGCCAGGACAAAAGGAGGTCCCACAAAGCGCCTACACCGGCCGCATTTGCGGTCGGGGCCCACCTACGAAGGCTGTCCAGGCCTACACGAGATGAGGCAGGATAAAGAGGGATAATCCCCCTCGATCCCAAATCATTGAGGCCAATTTCTAGCCATGGAATAATGGCGGAGTATGAGTGAGTGAAGATCTCAAGAGAGATAGAAATAGTGACTACAAGACAGATATTCAACAAAATTCAGTCTCGAAAAAAAGCCTATAGTTTTCATTAACATTGTCATTTCACTGAACACCAAATTTTCCGCTTTTGAATAAGCCACATCGTAAATTACAAATTTCTTTACACCAAAAACTTATTTGAGTTTCAAACTAACTCTATTTTATAGAAAATCTGTATTAGAATGGAGGAAAGTCTGTTATTTGTGCATTGATTCAGATTTAGACAAACTGTGTATTAAAATCTATAAAAGTGTATTGCTGGTTGCCTATTCACTATAGAGCCATTTTAAACAATATATTCGTAACCTTTATTACTTAATGTATTTTATACTTAAGGATTATCCAGTTTGAAAGAAAAAGAATTCACACTTTTCTGATTTTTAAATAAAACATAATTTATAGAATGCTTATATTCTATTATATTACATTTAATGTTAAATATTTAATTCTAATGTAACTTCATGATAACATACCAATGAAAATGTTTAGTTTACAAAAATATCTTTCATTTATATAAAATTAAATTCTTATAAAAATAAAGTTAAATGAGGAAAAGGATGCCATCGGCCAACATCACTTGGTTATCATCCGTCATTCGTTCTATAGCAGCGTGAATTTCTCCTTGCGTGAAAGGCGATGCATTGTCGCTATTAACAGACTCCCTTATACGCGAGAGAGCGAGCGACTGTGCCCTGTTTTCCCTGAAGGTCCTCTGTAAACCACTCTTAAACAAAGACAACCTGAAAAAAAAAATGTTATGACCTTTTTTGTTACAGTATGTTCGGACAATGTAAATGAAAAATGTGAAACTTTTTTGAAAGTCAATATTACGAAAATTATACAGGACGATAAAAAATGTGAGAAAATAATAATAAAAAAATAAGTCGAGTTATTTTGTACCTTTCGAGTGTAATTTCATGTGGACTGTCATCCACTTCCATGCTTTCCTCTTGGGAATGCCCGTTTAAACCATTCACTCCACTAAGCGGCAACTCCTCTGCTAACGGTTCCTCTTCCGTCGTTCTAAGTGTTTCTCCGCTTCTAGTCGAACCTTGCGTAGAACGTAATTCATCATCTGTCGCGTCCCCAACAGTAGACCTCTAAAAATTAAGAGCAGCTACACTTATTTTGTTTAATACAATATTTATACATACACGTCTGGAACGTTTTGGCCTTTGCTCGTCATCGTCATCGTCGTCTTCAGACTCATTTCCTCTCTTCCTCCTCTTCTTCTCCTTCTCCAAAACTTTCTTGAAGTAAGCAAACTGAACCAGCTCGATGGCAGCGTGCGCGTCCTCCGCAGCCACGGTTCGAGACATCCGGGCTTTCGCATGAGCAGTGGACAAACGAATCATGGTTTCCAGGGTACGGGGTGTCACGGGTTGCGTCTAGAGAAAAGGATCGATTATGCAGGTTGTTCCGATGTGTATTTTTACATGTACCGAGGTTAAAAAGTTGCAGTTCTTAAAACAGTAATTAGTTTTTTGCATCATAGATAGAATTGAGAGTCTTAGTCCCCTTTTCGCCACAATACGACCTAGCAAATTACTTATAATTTTTTTTAACAAACGTACCCTTGCGACATCATTATCCAAGACATCTTCAGACCTCAATCTGGAGTATTCATCGGAAATAATCTCAGAAGCTTCTTCCGTCAATGCCGGCTTCAATATTTTCACGAAGTGGATGTACTTTCTCATAAAATCCACGCTTAAAATTTTATCGGTACGTTTGCGGTTGGTCCCGTGCAACAGAGCGTCATATTTTTCGTACATGGGAGTTTCTTTCTTTCCCTCCTCCTCGTCAGGATTCATCGTCGACAGCATATCAACGTTCGAGCCCATCGGTAAAACTTCCCCGTCCTGTTCTAGGGGGTTCCTGAAAACTTAACGTGAACGACTTTGCTAGTTAAAAGGTAACAAAACCAACCGGTATCTGTGCATCCTTACAACGTGGTCGGATATTTTCAAGTCTTGGTCCTCATCGATGGTGTCCAGCATGACAAATAAACAATCGAAACGAGAGAGAAGGGAATCTTGAAGACCGATGTTTTCCATCGGTGTTTTATATTGATCGTACTGAAATTAAGATTGAGTAAGATTGAAAAAATTTAAAATGTTCACTTTTTTTGCCTCCAAAGAGAACGTTCTCTCCTTTACACCGCTATACACATCAAAATGTCTTACCTTGCCGTATACAGGATTAGCTGCAGCCAATACGGAACACCTAGCATTCAAACTGGCGTGGATCCCCGCTTTGGCGATAGTAACCCTTCCCTGCTCCATAACCTCGTGTATAGCTGTTCTGTCGATGTCGCTCATCTTATCGAACTCGTCTATGCAGACCACCCCTCTATCAGCCAGAACCATAGCGCCCGCTTCCAGTCTCCGTTCGCCAGTCTCCTGGTCTGTCGTGACGGCTGCGGTTAGACCAACACCAGAGGAGCCCCTACCAGTTGTCGCAATAGCCCTGGGAGCCGTGCTGAGTACATACCTATTGAAATTAAAGAAAATAATGAGTACAAGTACACAATTATTTGCTAGTGTCACATTTACCTTAAAAGCTGTGATTTGGCGACACTAGGATCTCCAATTAGTAATATGTTGATGTCGCCTCTGAGTCTTGTGCCGTTCGGCAATACTTTTTCGACGCCGCCCAAGAGAAGGCACAGAATGGCCTTTTTTATGTACTCATGGCCGTGAATTGACGGTGCTAGTGATTTTGCTAATAAATTAAAAACGTTCTTGTTGGTTTTTGCGAGATTCTTGCAACGGGAGACATCTTCTCTTGAAATTGCCGGATTTGCTTCCTTGCTTAATTGCGTAATATTATTAGCTATAACTATTGTCCTAAAAGAGATGAGAACACAAGACATTAACAAATCAATTAGGTGAAGAGAAGCTGAGTGACAAATGTGTGCCCTTGGAAAAATTGACGAAGGAAAAGCAACAAAATCTATTTAATCCAACTAATGCATTTTCACGAACCTAGTTGTGAAAGTTTACAGCAAAAGACTATAAATGAAAACTTACCTGAATGTCCCATTAGTAAAACTACCCTGCTTGTTAGGTAAGCACCTAAAGTTTCCTACAACTTGTATGCGGTCACCTGGTTTGCACATGTCTACCAAATCATTATCGCACACAATATCTACAGATCGTGGCAATTGCCCAGCAGGAGCTTTTTCTGGCATTTCTTGAATGGAAATCGTTTGATGGTCCTTGTAAGTGGACAAACCAAACTCTGTTTCCAAACTGTTCCCTTCGTCATCCTGCAATATTATCAATTTTAGCAGAAACCAGGTAAAAATTGGGAAATATTTACTTTCGTAGGATAAACTGCATATGAAGGAAATGCATCAAGTGAAGTTAAATCTGTATATTTTCTTTCCATCACTTTTTTAGTGGCGGGACAGAAATGTACGCTACGTACAACTTTTGGGTGAATGAGAGAGCCTAAAAGGTGTTTCTTAGAATTATTCATAATTAATAGTTAATATTAACTTACATTTAGTAACTATGCCTTCGACACATATCAAATTTCCAAGATATCGGGATGTCAACGTTCTTGGTGATACATGTTTATTCCCGAAGCTGCCTTCGAAGGCTATGAAGAAGTCATCCTTATCTTTTGCGTAATCTGTGGAGACAGTGAACACAAAATCCTTTAGGGCTTTTTGAAACGCAACTTGTTCTTCGAATGCATTGTTGAGTAACGCAGTAGCTCTAACAGGGTTTTTTCTTCGCAAATCGTTAATGTTGATAACTAATCTTCGACTGTTATCTGCTACCATATTTTTAACGAGTTGTGTGTATTTGCCTTGGTCTTCCTAACAAACGAATTAAGGTAAGTAACGGGCATTAGTTAAATATATTGAAACATTATTTTCTTACCCCATCATCTAGAAAATCTAGATATTCGCTTTGTATTTCACGGAGATGTTGATCAATATCTTGATCCATTTTAGGTACTTTGAAGAAAAAATAAAAGAATATAAAAAAAAAACGATATTTTAGCAATGTAACACAACCATAGAAAAAATAAAATACAAGATAGAACGAAATCTCCCTAAATAATCCACTAAACCATTACCACAGCGCCTCTGGTGATTTGGAAGCCTAACTAATGCATAATGTAGACAACCGCAGATATGTATATGTACATTTGGTTGCCTAATTTAAGTGCAGTATTTATTGTTGCCCATGGGTATTATTATTAAATATTTTTCCTTTGTATTTAAAAGTTTAAATATATATTAAAGTAAAGAAATCTACCTTGTTTAAATTGTCCATACTTTAATATATATATTTAAACTTTTAAATATAAAGGAAAAGCATAAACATACCAGAACCCCATTTGTTTAAAGGAATAAAAAAATATTTTATGAAATACAAAACAATTTATTATATAAACTAGAAATGGTTCATTACAACGGAAAGGACATATTTAATACTAAGACTTACTTATCTAAATTATTCTGAGTAAAAATATGTTATGTACTACCAATTTTCTTATATTTACATAACTTAACAAATTCATAAGATTGTTCCAACAGCTGCAGGCCATTTTCAAATTGTCGGAACTCAAAATGAAGTTATTTTATGGCCAGAGATTAATCATAAAGAATATAATTATGTCCAAGCCATGCAATCTTTATTTATTAATTAATATAATTAACTGATTGAAATAACAATTTTACGAGTACCAAGTAAAATGCAGAGAAACTACTGTTGTTTATCTACTAATATCTCTAGATATTAAATTGTATCAGCTTATATATTAACAAATCCGATAAAAAGTATTATTTCACTTCAAAATGTTAGTACTCATTATTATTAAGATAAAATGTATATTTTAAAAGATCACAACAATCAACTGCGGAAATTGACAATTCACAAACTACCTGCAACCGCAACCGTTGGAACAAACCTTATAAGTATTTTATTTATATGTGATCTTGCATACAAATCTTATAAAATAAAGATTCTATTTTAAGTGTGTACCCTCTTGCAATATAAAAAACATTTTTTATAAAGCTTTGGATATATTATCATTTCTTTTTAAATATTTTTTTCGTTTCATTAAAATATCTATTCCGGATGTGCCGGAAGTGCAACATTTTTATGATATCAGACTTTAGTACTTCTAAAATAAGTTAAAGATACCATATAACTTTGTCCCTTTCTTCGTTTGTTTTCTTTCAAAAGGATTTTATAAATGACAAATTAGCCATTTTAAAGCGCAATTTTCTCGGAAACTGACAAAGATAGGTATAGGACATAATACATATTTTAGTGTTAGTTTCTTCAGCAGAATTGAAAACAAAAATAATATACAAGGAGTTCCATATGAAATAACAAAGTTTATGGCATTTTCGGTCAAATAGGAAGTGGCGGTCAGTTGTTTTTATTAAATTTTGCATCAAATTCAATGATACGCATGCCAAAAATTTTAAATCGATATCTTTTTTCGTGCCTAAGCTAGAGCTTGGGTAGTAATCTAGTGGTCACCCGGTATATGACGTATTTATGGCTGCCTTACCTGAACATAATTTGCAATTTTTTCAAACTTTTCCCCGACAAAATCTTCAAGGCCATCAACCTCATCCAGAAATTGATTATAATGTAAATTAGGCTCAACTGACTTTTCATCAAACATTAGTACACAGAACTTATTGTCGGGTTTAATTTTTTTACTAGCTGAACTTAAAACTTTAAAAACAGCATCATGAATTCCCGAAGAAATGGGAATTCTTGACAACACTTTTTGTAAAGTTACTCTTGAAGGTAAAATAAACAAAGAGGATAGTAATTTGTATGCTGCGTTACTCTGCTTGTAAAGGGCAAGGGCAAGAAATTTATCTTCAATGTCAAATCTTCTACCTTTAGCCTTTTTGCCAAATGATTCAACCTGTCTTTTGAAAAAGTGAACTGCAGGATGGTTAAATTGTTTGGTCAAATTTTGAAAGCATTTTTCTTTTGACCATTTTTCGATAGTTTGGATTTTACGTTGTCAATCCATTTTCCGTTTGGAGAGTATGGAAGCTTTCTTCTCGTAATACAAAGCTTGCTTATACAGAATTCTGGAGACAGGAGACAGTTGTGAACTCTTATGTACACCAACATTTTTCAACAAACCATGTTCTGAAAAAACGGCAAATAAAAACTGATATTACATTAACTCATTAATATTACATACTGCGTGCTACAGGATCATTTAACCTTATTTGAGAATTTTCAGATGTCTGACGGTACTGAATTGCACCCAATTCATTATTTTCATCACCTAAAATAGAAATACAGCTAAATGTGATACTAAAATATGCTTTTTATGAAAATTAAAATACATGAATGTTGACTACTTAAACTCTGTATTCATGAAAATATACTTACCAAAATGTACAAAGGTAGAACTGGTTGATGGACCAGGATTATTTGGTGTTGACATAAATATACGGCCATCAGGTTTAATTTTGCTGTGGTTTAACTATATAACTTTTTATTTGGCAGACAATAATCAAACGTATTAACATATGACAAACGTCAAAAGTACATAAACAAGGGTCAAAATCAAAACAAAATGATACCTGCATTACCTGCGTTTGAAATCACAAAAACTAAATAGCACCATCTTACGATATGGAAGCCGAAGTTACAGTGGAATGTTAGGTATGCAAATGGTATAGGTTGTTGTATATCAGATTTCATTCTATGTTAATATTCCATTTTCTATGAACACAACCGTATGTATAATTTAAGCGGGAAAATGGAGTCTCTTCTTCTCCTTTTTAAATAGTATCCTGTATTGAATTTCACTAGATAAAATGTAAAGTCTGTTCGAACGATCTATCGAAAAATTATTTAGAGATGGAAGGTAAAAAATAAAAAAAAATACGATAAATACAAATTAAAAACATAGAAAATTTTAGAAACAATGGATAGATTCACCGTTTCTAAGCTAAGTAAATCATCGAAATATATAATCTACAGTGAAAACCTAAGCAAGCCCCCTTCTTTAAGCAAACATATAAAATTTCTAGTCATTAGAAGAAGATGAAGCCGTATTATGTTAGGTTATGAATATTTTGTGGTTATGAATGTTTGACGTCCGTTTATTAACTTTTGGCATTATTAAATAATTGTTAATTTTCTGTGTTTATTTGTGACAGTGTATTAACATCAACGATATAAAGATGCTGAGAAAAAGTTAATTTTAGAAAAGCATTTAATAATTAGAGACACCCTTACCTTGTTTTTCTTATACTACCTACCTTATTTTTTTTTCAGTAGCAAGGAAAGCGGTAAACTCTAATTATGAATGTTTTTCAGAATTGTTCAGATACTTCAGATCTTCTACCCCTATATCTTCCACAACAACTTTACTTAAAACCCATCGCAAGATTAAATATGTCTTTACAACTTCCAAATGTAAAAAAGATGGGAAAAAGTATCTCCCATTGGGAAATAATGGAGAAATTGCGAGAATTAATCAAACCAGAAGAATTTACAGTATTAAAAGTAACAAAAACTACAATAGAATTTGTTCGTTTTGAAGCAGAAGTAGATAAAAGAACAAAACTGAAACCTGTTCTGGCAAAACTAGATAATAGAATGATAAAGTTAAAAGATTTCAGTGATTTAATGAGAATTCGGGCAGCAGAATGGAAATCCGATTTTCCAAATCGTCACGTGTGGGACGATTTCTTCCAAAGTAATAAGGAAATGGATGAAATGCGACCTGGTGAACGTCCAGACACAGTTCATCTTTCTAATTTGCCCTCAAAATGGTTTTTACAGTATCACTTATCAAATGAAGAAGACATCATACCATCTGAGAAAATCTTTTATCGAGTGTTTGAAAAATTTGGGACTATCCGTTACGTAGATATACCAGTATGTGATCCGTATAGAAAAAAGATGAAAGACCATATATCTGGACTTAAATACTCTTCACTTGACAAGACTGACTTTTTTGAGGGTTACGTCCAGTTTAAGGATTATATTGGGTTCACTAAAACCATGGATGCCTTTCGTGATATGAAATTAGTGCATAAGAATGACGAAGGCATTTTTGAAGTAAATATTAAGGTGGACTTTGATAAATCGAAGCATTTAAGTGATGCTTCAATTAGAAGGAGAGAAATTGTGAGAGATAGATTAGTGAAGAAAGCAAGAGAGAAAGAGGAAAAAGAGAAGGCCGAGTACGAAGAAAAGAAACGAAAGGAACACATAGAAATGTATATGCTTTAATAACGTTAATACGGCTTGTCATAATGATTGTTCGTTTTTAGACAAAGAGAAAAAGAAGTAAAACAGCAGAAAGAACAAAGGAGGAAGCTGAGGGAAGAGAAACGAAAAGCAAAAATTTTGGAAAAGTTGGAGGTATCTGGAACTGACGAAATTAACGCCAAAATTGCCAAGGAAGAAAAGAAACTCCTGAAGGTTCAAAGGAAGTTGGAAGCTATTAGGCTGGTGGAGGAGTTATTTAGCAGGATTAAAGTTTGTAACCTGCTTTTTGTAAATACATCTTTAAAAGGTAATGTAATGTCTCTTCTAGGAAAAACACGTGGACAATGAACGGAATGATAAGCTTCGAATAACGACTAACGAGGAGGTGTGTATAATTTTTTTTCAATTTAATTGGGCAATATGTGTTAAACATTATTTCAAATATCGTTATATGTATACCATTCACTGTAATTTAAATTTTGTTATCTGAAGACCTAATAAACGGGACAAAAAGAGGACAACAGGTCCACAACCATTCATATTTTTTTATGTAGTATGTAAGAGGGGGGCAGTTCCAGAGATTCTAAATAAGTTTTGAACATTTTTAATTACTGATAATGCTTATTGTTAATACATTCTATCTACCATAAAAAATCCTCCCCAAATTGTAAACACTATAATATACAGGGTGTCTCATAATTAGCTGCCAACCCTGAACAAGCCGATTCTATGATCAAAACTAAGTAAAAAAGTTCATATGAACATGGGTCCGGAAATGCTTCCTAAGGGCACAGGGACCCGTTGAAGAGGGAGGAATGGAAATCATTTTTTTGCAATATCTCTCAATCGCGTTGTGATAAATGAATGAAATTAGGTATACACAGCTAAATTTTGATGAGCAATTTGATGGAATCCATTTATTTCCACAAGAACCATTGGGGTGGGTACGGGGGGGCCCTTGGTACTTTGCGTGTGTAACTTTTTCATCTTTGACTTTTTAACAAATTGGACAGCAAATTCCGTTTTCCCGAACTGTTTTACGTTAAAAAGGTACTCTTGTTTCAAATCGTTATCTTTAACGGTTTCTGAGAAAATCGCTCTTGAATTAATCCCACTTTGGTCAATTTCATAGTAATTTAAACAAAATTATCAAGGTATTCTTATGTCAAAGTATTGTCAACCCGATTGCCAATTTAATAGTTCTAAGCGAAAAAAATGGAAGAGTTTACGGGACAAGAGTTAGTTGATATGATATTTATTTATGGCTTTTGCGATGGTAATGCTGCAGCGGCAGAACGCGAGTACGGGAGAAGGTTTCCAAACCGAAGGCTGCCATCAAGGAGGACATTCCCTACGGTATTCCGCAACTTAGCTGCAACCGCCACTTTTCGAAAGGCACCGGGTCAAGGACGTCCCAGGATTAATAGGGAAGCGGAGGTCCTTGACGCTATTGAACAAGATCCTACGACTAGCATACGGAACATTTCAAGGCAAATAAATGTTCCTCGGCCAACGGTACTACATATCTTAAAGATTTCCTTAACAGAATTGATTAGATGTGCTACTAACATTTCAGGTTGGAAGAATATTAAAGCGACAAGGTCTACATGCCTATCACTATCGACGTGTACATGGCTTGATACCAGAAGATTTTGCGCCACGTATGCAATTTTGTCGCTGGATTTTGTCGCTGGACAACGAGCAAGCTTCCAAAATTTTGTGGTGTGACGAAGCTACTTTTACCCGAAATGGAAAATTAAATTTTCATAATTCTCATTATTGGGAAGAAGAGAACCCACATGTTGTTCGGAGAACAAACTTCCAGCAACGGTTTTCCATAAATTTATGGGCGGGAATAATTCACGACACTCTGATTGGACCTATTGAAATTCCACAACGTCTCAATTCAAATCTTTATTTAAACTTACTTCAAGAAAATCTTCCCCAAATTCTCGATGATCTGCCTCTAAATTTACGACGTAACATGTTTTTTCAACACGATGGAGCCCCGGCACATAGTGGTCGCAATGTTCTAAATTTCCTAAACGAAAATTTCGCTGGACGGTGGATAGGGAGGCACGGACCGGTAGCTTGGCCGCCGCGTTCTCCCGACCTAACCCCGCTGGACTTCTTTTTCTGGGGATATCTAAATCAAAAAGTTTACGCCACCGAAGTCGATACCCGTGAGGAATTGCTGCAGCGTATCAATGATGCAGCCAATGAAATTCGTCAAAACCGTTTTAGCATCTTAATAGCTTCGAGAAGTGTTACACGTAGGGCAAGACTTTGTATCAGAGAAGGTGGAGGGTTTTTTGAACAGTTTTTAAAATAGCTTGTTGTCTGTTATCAAAATTAAGTTTCCATCTTATGATCCCTTCGAAAAGTGACGGTTGCAGCTAAATTGCGGAATACAGTGAGGAATGTCCTCCTTGATGTCAGCCTTCTGTTTGGAAACCTTCTGCCGTACTCGCGTTCTGCCGCGCAGCATTACCATCGCAAAAGCCATAAACAAATCATCATATCATAATTGTTCTACATCAATAATGTGTATTACTGATTACGTATTAAATTATTATTATTATTTTTTGTTTAAATTACTATGAAATTGACCAAAGTGGGATTAATTCAAGAGCGATTTTCTCAGAAACCGTTAAAGATAACGATTTGAAACAAGAGTACCTTTTTAACGTAAAACAGTTCGGGAAAACGGAATTTGCTGTCCAATTTGTTAAAAAGTCAAAGATGAAAAAGTTACACACGCAAAGTACCAAGGGCCCCCCCGTACCCACCCCAATGGACCTTGTGGAAATAAATGGATTAGTCCATCAAATTGCTCATCAAAATTTAGCTGTGTATACCAAATTTCATTCATTTATCACAACGCGATTGAGAGATATTGCAAAAAAATGATTTCCATTCCTCCCTCTTCAATGGGTCCCTGTGCCCTTAGGAAGCATTTCCGGACCCATGTTCATATGAACTTTTTTACTTAGTTTTGATCATAGAATCGACCTGTTCAGGGTTGGCAGCTAATTATGAGACACCCTGTATAGAATGATCATAAACCAACGGGCAAGGGTAGTTTCTTTGAGATAAAATAAACAGACTTAGATCGATTATTATCTTAGTAAAATTTTGATTTTCTTAAAAAATTTTCCATAAATGATATTTATTTTTTTTTTTAAGATCATTCTTTAAAATATAAGGATTATAAGATCTTAAATTGTATTTTGCTTGGTATTTTGTTGTACCTCTTTCTTTTGTTGGTAGAGATTTTGAGACAACAGACGTTTCTTCAAGTGCACTTTATTTCAGGGATGTATTTTCCTAAGGGCGTAGGATGTCCAGAGGCCCCAAAAGGATTTTTTAAATTGCGAGATCCTTATTCATTCGATATGGAAAAAAGGGGAAGTCAAAAGACAATGTGTACGTTCGGAAGTTTCGGAGTGAATGGTATTTGGAGTATAAGTGGTTGTGTGGAAGTGTTTTTTTAAAAAAACTTTTCTGTATGCGTGTTTAATTGTGGGTGTAAAGTCGGGCGTGTGGAGTAAGGAGGGATTTAAGAATTTTGGGAACGTCGCGAGAGGCTGTCGTAACTATGAAGTTTCTTTGGAACATACATATACGGCGTGCGTTAATGTTCGCAGAAGTCCACAAGCTGAACTAATTTTTCTATTTTTTATAAAATTTAAATGAAAATCCTCACAAACGTCAGTTTTTTGGTAATATGTATAGCAAATGCAACTAAAAATTTCCAGATTCATTTAAAGCCGTTTGACCTTGAAAATTTTCACCTGTGGCACTTTTTTTTCTCTGGTCAATCAATGAATATGCTTCATCTATTCTCAATGTCACGAGCCGCCACTGGATTATGGTTACAAATTTAGAAAAATTCTAGATTGATGATGGTCTGAAATAGATTTATCACATCGTATATCATCATGAAAAGCAAGTTACAATGGTTGCGTTTTTTCTAGGTTGGCCATCAATTTGCAGTCGTTGGCTGACACATTCTAGATTTTTTATAGGTTTATGATTATAATACTTTATCAATCTATAATCTTTTGGGTTAAGATATTTTTAGTAACTTCTATGATTCGAATAACAAATAAGCTTATGTTCATCTCAACTGCCATAAAAGAACTCCTATTCCAAGTTTCATTTAAATACTTAAAAAAATTTGAAATGTGATTTAAAAATGAAACGAAAAAAAAAATCACTTAATTTTTCAAGAAACCAAAATTGAGCAAAGCTAACTTGATCTAAACCAGTTTATTTTCATCCAATGGAATACAGTATATCCTATTTGGACACATGGCACAATGCAAATAGAAAGTCTAAGATCTGTAAGTTTATCGACACCATTTAAAAACATCCTCTGATGCGAAAGTAAAATATTTTGGAAAATGTAACTCACATTCGTAGATATCCAATTGATATTAAAATTATCTAACTGGCCCACTTATATTGAAAATAATTATACCGA
The DNA here is from genome assembly GCF_000390285.2 of Anoplophora glabripennis. Lineage (NCBI taxonomy): Eukaryota > Metazoa > Arthropoda > Insecta > Coleoptera > Cerambycidae > Anoplophora > Anoplophora glabripennis. The sequence continues at coordinate 1,782,374 of NW_019416897.1, read as the reverse complement.
TGAAATTGTGAATCGAACGAGTGGAAATAGTTAAGTAGTTTGATTAAATTAATTTCTGCAGTTGAAACGTTTTAAAAATGCAAGTGAACTAGAGGTGCTTACCCAACGCGAGAAGTTACACTATGCAGTGAAAGGTAGAGTCATGCTGAAGAGTATTCTTTCTGAAGGAAAAAGAAGTCGTTATTCAAGTTCAGAATCTTCTTTATCGTTGGATGAACCAGAAGAAAGTATGTTTTGTAATTTAAATTAATTTTTTATTTTTGTGCTGTATTTTTAGAAAGAGAACCGGCAAGCCCCGTTTTAAAAAAATACCCTGAATTGTTATATGACCCTTCGTGGTTTGGATTTCCGTATCACACCATGTATCAGGAATATGCTGACTTTCCACCTATGAGAGGTATTTTTCCGAGAGGCAGGGCCCCTTTCCCGAGGATGCCTATAATGCCAGGATCTTCAAGAGGTATTAGTTTGTTGGATTTTGTTGACAGAAAAATTTGTTTTTATTTTTTAATTATAATTCATTTATTGTCTCTAAATAACTTTTGTTAATATCTTTTCGTGACTTTTGCTGCATAGTTTTTAATTTTTATTCATTTCCTGCCCGATCTCTAAAGATGAAGAGCACTGTTTAAACATTCCATCGGAATTTCAAATAATGCAGAGACAATATCGATATTTCCCAAAATCTAGTTACAAAAGTATTTCCCATCTTTTCAGGGTCTTTTAATAGGCGGAGGGGTAACTACTACCCACGATACCGTGGCAACAATCGTGGCTACAAAGCTCGTCACTACCCTCCTGAAATAGAAGAGGAATATCAAAAGTATTTTTCAAAATTTTTAGACGAGCATGACGATCGGTCTTACTCGGACAGACACAGAAGATCACGCTCTCCCTCTTACAGCTCTCCCCGACGCAGTCGTTCGTACAGAAGGTCCTACAGTAGATCTCGTAGTCGATCTAGATCGAGGAGACGTTCTAATAGTCGAAGAACAAGATCTCACTCTCGGTCTCACCGTTCTTCTAGATCGAGGTCGAGGAGATCCATCTCTAAGGACAGATCTAGGAGAAAGTTGCGCTCTAAAGACAGATCGAGGTCGAAAACTCGTGAAAAATCACATTCTCGAGAGAGATCTAGGTCGAAATCGAGTAGGAAATCTTCACAGAAAGAGCGAAGGAAGAAGTCAAAGTCTAAGTCTAGAGAGAAGTCGGTCGATAGTTCGACGTTTATGACCCCGCAGCAATTGCAGCAGCAGAGTACGGACAGGAGATCTAGGTCGAAGTCCTGGTCTTTGCCGAAAGAAAGTGACAAATGTGAGGGGAGGTCGTGGTCAAAGTCTCCTGAGAAGTGACGGGGTGTGGTAGCGTGTCTGGTATTTTTTTTTTTTTGAATCACTCGAGATTTTGTTTTATAGAACAAAAAAACAAAACGTTAAGTATTGTTACTACTTGGTAATATTAGTTTACAATTTAGAATTTTACACTAGTTGAAAATGATTGAGAGGTAAGTCCAACTTCTGATTAAATTTTGATTGTAAGCAACTAAGGTGGCTCAAATAATAAAGTTCAAATTCATTGCAACTTCCTCAAATAGGATCTGAGACATTTCAACTAGCTCCAGAAATGTAATGAATACACTGGAAAATGATTTATTTGATTTTTCTGCTGTTATTCAAAAGATAGTTTAATGAAATACGGTTTCTATGCATTAAACATTATTGATTACGCTGTGTCAAATGTTCTTTATTTTTCACTGTTCTTGGGATGTGATACTAAACTTTTGGTCAAATAGGATTATTAATTCAAATTAAAGTAAAAAAATTTTGACCAACCGTGTACTGGTCTACCTAATTAGCGTTTTAAACAAATGAGTTATAGTACAAATTAAAAAATATATATTTTCCATTTTTCTTTTATATTTCATATAGTTAAAAGACCTCGGATCAGATTTCAGAAAATTCCAATAAGATATTGCACAGTTTTTTTACAATTTGAACCACCCTGTATCTGTAATACTTTACAATATCCCTATAGTTCCAAACCGGTATTAAATGAAATCAAATAATACATCATTATCTTTTTGAAAATGTAAATATGTTTTAAATTCACTATAAAGTGAGACATTTTGTTCGTAAAGAGGAGAGAAAAAGTATTTAAGTTTATTTGATCACAGTGTTGATATCTATAAAAAAGTGGTAAATGACTGGATTTTAAATTTTAAATAGTTTGAGTTCCAAACAGCTTGAAACAAAAAATTCAAGGAAAATCTGGTTTTGACATTCCGATGCAAAATATTTTTGTCCTTATACATCCTACCATTTCAAAATATTTGCAAATGATCATGAAAAAATGTATACTAATTGCATATAAGATCAAACGTAGAGAAAAAGAGACATGTTTTTCTTGATTTAAATTTTATATTCAAGATTCAAATTAAGGTTTTTCCTTAATTTTTGCATTTCAAATTGTTTGAAAGTCAAACTATTTGAACTTAAGTTTAGACCAAATTTAAAAAAAAAAACGGTATTAAAAATTGTAGTGACAAATGCTTAATAATTATTATTTTGGTTTTAGATATGTATCCTAGCATCTTGTACAAACAGTTCTATATTTGGTTTGGTATGAAAAAAATGTATTAAATATTTATTGTACGTTTGTATAAATATCTTTTTTGCACCCTTTCTCCCTGCTCAAATCAGATTTCTTTTGATTTTCTATACACAGTGTTTGGAAAACCACAAAAATGCTGTTTATTGGTGTCACAACAGGTTGGGTTTTGTTGCTTTGTTTTGTTTTATTATTTTAACGCTTTTGTTGCTTGTATCGATTCTAAAATTCTCGCAATTGTCAAAACAACCTGATTTATAAAATCAGTTGGCGTCGATTCGAGTAAAACTAATAATGAGACCTAAAGAGTAACTTCTTTGTATGAAAATAAACCGATTTAGGTCAAATTACCTTAGTATAATTCTACTTCAAGACGAATAAACTTTTTTTTCATTGTTAGTAGATATTCGAAAAAATACAGGTGGTTTTTGAAACACTATTTTTTTTAGTGGAAAACGAGTCGTGCTTGTCATTCATCTACAGATTAGTGATGGGCGTATTTCACGAACTGTGATTTAATCACTGATATAAAAAAATCAAAGGTCGTGATCATTCTTCAATTGCAAATAAAAACGTGACGTGATCACAGTTTACTTTACTCCTGTTTTCTTATTTAGCAGACTAAATATACTGCTTTAAGGGCGAATTTTGTTTAACACAATTAAAAATATCATGTGTTGCGTATCCCAAGCGACTTATTGACCATGTCGATGCTATAAAATCGACTTTTACATATCACCATAATAATATATTAACTATCAACCTTACATAGCATGAGCTACATGCCATACAAGCTATTCATATTATATAATATCTAGGCATGCGCTTATCTGCTCCAATCTGTTATGTTTGACATCGTTAACTACGATCACGAGATATATCTTGATCTTGAATGAAATGCAGAAAACGTTTTGTTATTGTGACAAGTCGCGGTCACGTCACACTTTTTAATTACTGATATTAAAAAATCACAATAACGATACACGTGTTTGAAAAATCATGGTATCGCCCATCACTACTACAGTTTAGTAGATCGCTCTTTGCTAGTAAGTACAGTTGTGGATAAAAAAATTTTACAATTTAAAGTAATAAAATTTAAATTGGCCTTCCGATGATGGTGCCATTTTAGCTCTGCCAAAATAGACCGAATAATTTTTATATTGATTTAAAAACTTAAAACATGTTAAGTGTAGTGGATATATAGGGTATTGAAAAAAAATCAATTCGGCCAACACGTAGTGCTTATAAAAAAACATGCTTTGTTTCTGGGGTTGCTAGAGACAGCTTCTCCAAGTTTAATAACACAGGCCGACAAAATTTCAAAACAAAAAAATTCCAGAGATCAGACACTACTCTTCCGAAGGCATTTGGCGCGCTGAATCCGAATCTGGCCTCAGAATTGATCCATCACCCTAGGTTTCCGAGATATTCTAACCTAAAAGTGCAAAAAACACGTACTTTTGCTATATTCAAGGTTATGTAACTTGGCGAAAAAATTTTTTTTCTTAAAAATGAAAACATCATTGGAAACGACTATCTTTCCCCTTCAAAACGCATTTTTTTATTTGGAAAAAGCTCTATTTTTCGCGGAGATATCGTCAATTTAAGATAACCCACCTTTGCACTTTTATGTTAGAATATCTCGGAAACCTAGGGTGATGGATCAATTCTGAGGCCAGATTCGGATTCAGCGCGCCAAATGCCTTCGGAAACGTGGTGTCTGATCTCTGGAATTTTTTCCTTGTTGGCCTGTGTAATCTTTCAAAATATTTGTCTATGACATTTTTCAAAAGCTTTAACGCCCTGTATCTCAGAAATGTATTCTCGAACTCATACTTGCGGAAATGTATTTTGTTGAGCTCCAAATTGATTACCTCTATTTTCAACAACCTATATTATAACAAACTATCATTATTTCCAGTGTTCTATCCATTTCAAATGTTTTGTAAAAAGAAATAATAAACCATCCTATATAATACACTGGAGCTTAAATACTCAACAGCAACACCACACTGAAGAGTGTGGAAACATTTTGTTGCTCACAGCTGTACAAAATAATGGTTTGTATAGTCTTTCCGGTCTCAATTGAAGAACCAAGAGGTTGGAAGTATGTATCAGGTTCGGTCGCTGGCGCAGCAACTCGGCATTGAAATATTTGAAAAACTTGTTCCCATATTTATTTAGCCATACTCATATACAGGTTTGGTCAAACAAAACGTAGAGGTAGTAGAAATTGTATACGCCCAGTTGAAAAATGCGCGCGCGGGCAAACGGCGTATAACACAGCCGCACTGGGTGACTGGGCAATAAATCTCAGTTGTTGACAAATTGCCTAGCAGTGCAGTGCAGCAATGCGGAATTTGGTGTGATTAAGGTTATTTTAATTTATTATAGGCGCCTTCCATTAATCATTCATATTCTAATTGCGAAAGGGAGAAATAAGAGATATTTTGTTTACTCATATTATCACAACATGGCATTTTGGAGAGCTTTTGAAATGAAACAAAATAAAATTTACCATCAATATAATGAAAGTGTTTGAGGACATAAATAATTAAAATATGTTGGTCAAATGAACATATAATAGACATTTTCTACACATTATATACATTTTAGGGATGCCATGAAACTCATTAAATTTTATTGCTAGACGTTTTTATACATGTTCAACTGACTTCGGAAAGACTATACCACAAGCCTTTTTTAAAACATATGTCAAATTATGTGGCATCCAACGTGAACAAATGTTTTGGCGGACAAATGTTCATGCAGTATTGAATGTATGCTGGTCCCACTAATGTCCAAGGATGCTTCAATCGTACAATAAGTCACAAGACGATCTTGCAACATCAGTTGACGCATAGCATCAATGTTTTCTGGATCGACAACCGATTTTGGACAACTTTCATGAAATTATTCAGTGAGCAAACTACGGCCACGATTGAATTTCGTATACCACCGATATACAGTGGTTTTTGATGGTGCTTCATCGCTAAAAGTCTAAGTTCATCGATGCACTGTTGTTGAGATAATCCACGTTGTAAGTTGTAAACAATAAACACAATCTTCAAGATTTAATTCCACTTTTTGCCTGTCAAAACGTTCTAAGTATACCAACAAAAAGTCGAACTTTACGATAGGGACATCGGATGGCACCAGGATTGTCCATTCCCAAAGTATAAAAGGCAACTCTTGTATTATGTCGTGAAAAGCACAGATTATTTGGTATTCGAAACTAATTACTTTTTTTCAAAATTTTTTCAAGTTTTTCTGATTTAATCACCTTACCTCCAATTAAAAGTAAACACTATCACATCCTGTATATCTTGTCTTCAAAATATATTTCGATTGCTTTTTTTAACTTTTAGATAATTGTTACTTTCTTTGTTCTGGAAATAAATTTGAAGACAGCTGAAAAAATGGGATCGTTTCTGGGGGGAAAATTGTCATAACAACAATCTAGTAACATTTTGCCGACTGCTGACTGCAGGAATAACTTTTTATTCTAACTTTTCTTTCGACACAAACGAGATGGTACATTAGGCCTTAGTGTAGAAAAATCCACAAAAAAATCAATCTTCAAAATAATAACACACATCTGATAAGGAAACTTTTATACAGAAAAAAAAAAAAATGTTTATAACTGCATTTATAAATATTCATTAAAGTAAATCGATAACAGATGGGAAACCTCCGATAGCACCGTTACTTACTTGGCTAAATCGGAAACCTCCTTACCTAGCTACTCGCTCGTCTACAAATTTAACAAACACATCGTCTTTGGAAACTTTAGCAAAAAATGTGCTCTCTCTTAACTTCGAACGAGGCCATCGTCTCCTTTAAAAGACCACATATTTAGAATCCATATTTACAGGTACTAGCTCGTTCTTGAAGTTCTACTTATTATAATACATTATCCCAGTCTATGCGTAAATAGTTACATTAGTATGAGCGCTATAAAATGGCATTTATTTCACACAGTTCTAATGTGAATCGTTCGCTATTTTTTTTACCTAACTTTACCGATTACGCTACACATTGTAAAGAAAACCACTTCTTAAACTCAAAAAACATTTGCCAAAGAAATTGCATTAAAATACGAAGGTGGCATTATCTTTACTACATATTAAAAATTTTGAGGCCAATAAATCTAGGGTTAACATTACCACTATATTTTTATCCTTATAATGGAATGTACATCTTGTTGTCTGGAGACGGAAACATTTGTTGAAATAATTTGGGCTTTGATGATAAATTAATAAATTTTCATGTTAGAGACGAGAGAATTTTTAACACAACAGAGTACGCACTTTTTACTATCTGTATTGTACAACCTTTTACATAATTTCGATGCCAATGTCAATGTTTTTTTAAATTTTTTATATTTTACAAACAAGAACCCCTATACAAGGATGTTTAGTAATGTTAAATCATCAAATTGTTTGGGGCGTGTTAATTTTTCATAAAACATTGGGGTCAATTTTAAGGCCAATTGCGTATTTGTAAATATTTTAAGGTCAATATTTTCAATTGATTGTAATAGAAATAAGGATGTGATATTTACTATATTTACCATATTTTAAGAATTTTGAGGGCAGTTTGAGATAATAGTTTAGGGGCAACAGACACCAGTAAGATGTCTTTTTATCCTCTTAATGGAATGTACAACTTGCTTGCAAGTAACGTGAAAATATAAATGTTTTTTTTTGTAATTTAGACAACAACAATGTTGACATAAACTTCCGTGTTAGATACGAGGCAATTTTTAACACGTGTCGTTCCAACTTGTATGGAAATTACGAATGAGGTCAATGTTACAAACAAATAAGAACACCCTTAAAAGGATGTTCAATACTAACAAATTTGAGGTTAAAAAATTTTCCGTAAATTGTGAAGTAATATTCGAATCGCCACATTTTTCATTTAGTATGTGCAAAAAATAAGTTTGACATGTATTTACATCTTTGTACATCAAAAACGATCGGTATTATTTAATTTTTAATAAAGTACCCAATTGAGGTCAATATTTTTAAGGCCAACATTTATCATACATGTTACAGAAAAACTAAGAACACCTTTACAAGGGTATACCATAAAGACAAGTTTAAGGGCAATGAAATTTCTAATGTAGTATTAAGTATTGGAAATTTTTTATTTGGTATGCAAGTTAAAAAAATAAGAAATTATAAGCACATATTTGATATTTTTGCATATTAAAAACAATTAGTATTTTAAATTTTACTTAAACAATGGGGCCAAAACATTTAGAAATGTGTAGAATTTTAGGGCAATAAAATTTTTAAATAGACAAACAAGAAACGAGAAAAATATTTTTCTATCTTTAGGCAATTTTGAGGCCAATTTGAATATTTTTAAAGTAATTTTAAAGGGAATATATTAAATTTGAATATGCCTACAGTCTTGAGGCTAATATTTTAATAAAGCGAATATTTTTAGGGCAATATTTATCATACATGTTACAGAAAAAGTAATAACACCTTTACAAGGGTATTCCATAAAGACAAGTTTAAGGGCAATGAAATTTCTAATATAGTATTATTAAGTATTGGAAATTTTTTATTCGGTATGTAAGTTAAAAAAAAATAAGAAATTAATAAGCACCTATTTGATATTTTTGCATATTGAAAACAATTAGTATTTTAAAATTTACTTACAAAATGGGGTCAATTTTGGGGGTAATTAAAATATTTAAAAAGTGTAGAATTTTAGGGCAATAAAATTTTTAAATACTCACCAGAAACAAAAAAATATTTTTCCATCTTTAAAAATTTGAGGCAATTTTGAGGCCAATTTGAATATTTTAGTTTTGAGGCCAATATTTTAATAAAGTGAATATTTTTAGAGCAATTTTTATTAAATTTGAATTAATATGCCCACAGTTTTGAGGCTATTATTTTAATAAAGAGAATATTTTTAGGGCAATTTCAAAGGAAATGTATTAAATTCAAATTAAATGCCCTATTCGCAATAATGTGATTAAGTTTCATTATTTATTAAACATTTATCAGATTAAGTATACTGTGAAACAATTTTGAGGTAGTATTCTTTAAAATGTGCAACGCTTCGATTTTCCACACGACAGCGAAATGCCAGTGAAAAATAAATATTTATTCACAGTAAAAGTGTATAAAATAAACCTAATTGTTAACAGGAGTGTCCTCACGGTGTCTATATCACATTTTTTGCTGTACAAAGAGTGCACGAATATATTTTCCATTTTTTTTTTAAACTTACAAAACACTTGTAATTTCCATCATGATCAAGAGAGTCTGTTGTAATAATAGATATCGTTTGAAAGCAAGCACATGGTTCTAAACGGTTAAATCTGTGTAGTAGGATTAAATCTAGTGCGGGCGCACGGCCTAATCGCTGTGCGACCTCGACCTCGTCGCTGCCCCCGAGCTGTCCTGGGAACTAGAACTGGTGGCGCTGTTCTCCGACGAAGCATTCCGCGGTGGTTGAAAGAGAGTCCTGAGGACATTGAAGGAGGTATTACCTGTAAGCGACGGAGACAGTAAAAAACGTACCGTACAAGAATCTCACAACTACCTCAGGGTGTATACCAAATTTTTGATAAAAAAAGTTCCTTGCTACTTCCGGATTTTCCAAGTAGTATGAAAAATTTTCCAATTGAAATTTAAATTTCCCGCCGATTTATAATTTAAAAAATGTAAGCGTTACTAATTGTACATAAAAAATTTTTGCCGTTTTATAAAATGAACATAAAAAATAAAAAATACTTATCTGGTAGATTTATATATAAAAAGCGTTTTTTTAAAGCACTGTGTGTGTTTGTTTGTGAATTTGAGTGTCAATGACCTCCGGCACAGCTCTAGTTTACAATTTCATATTATCAATCCAGCTGTTGTGATATGATAAAGGCTCTAGGAGAGCAAAAAACAAATGACCATCATTAATTTGGCAAAACCAGAATGGACGAACCAAGAAATAAAATGTAACAATGTCCTAGGTCCTAGTTGGGTAAGCGTTCAGGTTAATGTGCACTGTTGTTTAGTGTTACACGAGTCTGTCCAAGTTTTTCTAGATTAGTATACACCCTTTAACCGGTATGTTTCTCATCTATTCATCAGGTAATTCGGAAAACGACATTATAAATTTTAAACTACGACTTACTTGCACTAGATGTTCCGCCTAAATCAGGATTATTGTCGCTACTCGATTGTTCGCCATTCACTAGGTTCTGCCTACAGATGGGGCAGGTGCCGTGCAGCTCCAGCCAGGGCCTGATGCATGGCTCGTGATATATGTGGAGACAGGGCAGCTGACGGACGTTTTCCTTAGACAGGAAGTCCTCCCAGCACACAGAGCACTGGAGTTTGGCCGTCACCTGTTCCGGCGTTACTTCTACTATTGGGAGCGCATCGATAACATCTTTTGACACGGGGGGCGGGCCTAGAGGTTTAATTTGTCGTTCAAATCGATCGTAAATACCGCAGAAGAGTGATTATTTTATAATCACTCTTATACTATTTTATTAATACCCTGTATAAATTTAATTACAAAATGTATAAAGAAACTACAAAGTTATCGAACCTACCTGTACTATCCATTTGATTTAAGAGCTGTGTGACTATAGCATCCAGTCCTTCCCTACCCCAAGCATAATCTCCAGGGTTTCCTAAGAATAACTGCATATTTCCGGAAGTACCCCAATTCACCCCGACACCCAAATTAACGATGAAATCTTGCAGTAAGTTTTCGAATGGCACTTGTTGTCTTAAATTTGAAGATGCTAGTCTGGTGAGAGTTCTGAAAAATATAGAAATGTCTAGAACTACAAAATATTTATAAAGGTACAACAAACCACAGAACAGATATTTGTTTATGTTATTCGCATTAGCCGAAATCTCCCATTGTCCGATTTTTTGTCCGAAACGCATTATGGGTGTGGTAATTTACCCACGATGCATTCAGAGAGTTTTTCTTCAAACAATGAGTATAGTCTTTCCGATCTCAACTGAAGAACCAAGAGGTTGGCAGTATGTACCAGGTTCGGTAGCTGACACAGCAACTCGGCATAGAAATATTTGAAAAACTTGTTCCCATATTTATTTAGCCATACACATATGCAAATGTGACACAAACACAGCCACACTGGTCGATCTGGCCATAAATTCTGTTGTCAACAAATGGCCTAGCAGTGCAGTGCAGCAATGCAGAATTTGGTGTGGTTCAGGTAATTTTAATTTATTATAAACACCTTCTATTAATCATTCATATTACAATTGCGAAAGGGAGAAATAAGAGGTATATTTTGTTTACTAATATTATTACAACATGGCATTTTGGAGACCTTTTGAAATGGAACAAAACGAAATTTACCATCGATATAATAAAATTGTTTTAGGACATAAATAATTAAAATTAAATTAACATATAATAGAAATTTTCTACGCATTATATACAAATTATTATAATTTTTTTACCTTTAGCAGAAAATTTTTTTAGGGATGCCTATGAAACTCATTAAATTTTATTGCTAGGCATTTTTATACATGTTCAACTGACTTCGGAAAGATTATAAACCAAATTAACCAGAACGCATTGTAGGTAAGGAATGTGTATGTATGTATGTGTAAGGTAAGGTATTTTTGTTGTGGAACATTTCTTTTGCGTTTTGAGTAAAACAATGAATACAAAAAATAATAAAGTGCTTATTTAAACGTAGGTATCATAGGATATATTTATGTTATTATACCACAAACAAAAACACGCAACGCAATCTAAAAATAGGGAAGCAAGAGCTAAAAAAACAAACATTATTTGTTTTTACAAGAGTTGCTTTTGTGACAAGCATGAGACGAGGGCAAAAGAAATGCTTCACAAAGCAAAACAAAAGCGCGCAAATACTTATTTCGTGTTGTGGGTGACATACTTTACCCACAACACGTTCTGGTTAATATGCTTTACTCACTGTTCAAAGAAAAAGTCTCCAAACGCATCGTGCACAAATTACTATACCCATAATGCGATTTCGGCTATTGCAAATAACATATAAAATGATTTGTAACATATCTACTGGGGTTAGTACTCATCTGATCAAGTCAGGATTGTTTTGGTAAAGTTGCCTTCTAGGTCCATAACTTAAGTAGTTTAGATCTCTTTAAATCAAATTTCTCTAGCTTGAAAATCTGTACAATTCATCATAATTTACACAAGTCTCTACAATTCGAATTTTCGCAATAAAAATGAACTCTTTCAGTATAATGTTTATAATTTAGGATACGAGATGCTACTGGCCAGAAATCTTCTCGCTAGAAATGCTAAAAGCATTTGAAACAATCCAGCTGCGAACAAAAACACAACAGACAGTTTGTTTTGTTCACGAGACGAAATAAAGGAATTTTATGAATCAAACTTGGTAAAAAACAATACATCAAAGTTTAACAACTAATTAATAAAAAAATTTACTCGTTTGTTACGTAATACATACATAGTACCTATGAATGTATGTATGTTATGCCATAATATTTATATTGCTCTATTTTTTATAATTACGTTTTAGAATGTTTCTTATGGCACATTATTTTTTTTTTATAACTTGAACTAATGTTGCAGTCCCTTGAAATTCGAGTTATGGAAGTTCAACTGTATATTATGATACTATGATGATCCAAGTACAGAGCAACATTTCTAAAACTGTTTATTTACAGCTCTCTCAATATAACCAAAGTATCACACACAAATGTTTATTAGTAACAATAAACTTTTGTTTATTACATCGGAATTCCTCTCATATAGTGTTTTAAACATTCCTTAATTGTTTTGTGACAATATATCATGCTTTCATCCAGTTTTAAATCGGAAATAAAAAGGGACTTTTAAAAATTGATCAGCAAAAGTTGTTCCTGACATTTTTATTAATATTAATCACAACAAACACTGCACAAATGTGTACACCTTGTGAATATTAATTTGCAAATCGCTAGTTACTTTTCCCACAGCAGTTTGACAGCCAGTAAGATAATTTAAAGAAACATAATGCTTATAAACCCAGTTTCCAATCCTACTAGGAAAATATATGGATTAATCGTTATAAAACAGGCCCTTTATATACAGTTCAATTCTGACCTTCACTTTTTGTACTAACCCTAATGTCTACTCTTTTTTATTATCTAAAAAGTGACAAATTAATAATTTAAGTACATAATTTTAAATCATTCGTTTAGAGCAGAGATACCCTACAAGTCATAAAACTATTTGATAGAGCCAATTTCATTTCATTATTACAAAATTAGTACAAAATATTATATAAAGATCTTTTGGTACGTTTTGTGCAGTTGTAATCTCTGTTAGCTAAGCAGTTGATTAAACAAATGATAAAATTGTATCTTCCGTAACATATAGTTATAAAATAAGCTTACAACTTTAGTCAGCAGTAATGTTAAAAAACTGATGCCAATGAAAAGTGTTGCAACATAAGAAGTAGAAACTACAAATTTCCATCTGCATTATATTGTGCAAAACCAACAATTATTATCTCAAAGTAGAAGAGCGTAATGATTAAGCATATAGATTAGTAAAAATATCTTAAACTTTAATCTAATATGCATAAAAGAAAATGATAAGAAATAGCTGAATAATTTATGTACCTATTCTGAGTAAACGAATTGATTTTAGATTATGAATACAAAACAATTAAATTAAGTTCCTATATGGAAATCAAACATATTTTTAAAGGCAAAGAAATTCATCAGCACTATATTTGTAGTTTCATAAATAATCATATTTATAAAATAAAATGTATCAACACAGTTCTTTAATACATTTTTTATAATGCGTTATTGCAATGTAGTGAACTAAAGTGCGTAAATAATGGAATACAAATTAGCAAAATTTAAATTTAAAATTGCAATTTACGTGAAATGGAAATGATTTTTGTCTAGAATTCAAGAATAGTTGAAAATTGTTTGTTAACAAAATGAACATTATATTATTCTCACTAATCAAGCAATACTGTTTCTTGTGATCAAAAGACGTTAAAATAATTTTAGAAATTTTAAACATTCAATTTCATTAAAAAAATATATATTACCTACATATTTTTGAAATTGTCTCTATCCTATTATTATCACAAATCAGTAAGACCAACTGTGAAGTTAGTGTAGTAATTTCATGGAGATTCATGCATTAGTTTTAATATTAATTGGTCAAACCTGGGCCTTACTATCCTGGCGCGAGAATTAACAGCGTACCTTCTGCCAGTACGGTTTCCATCTGATCGGGGTCTTCCCGTCCTTCTCTCATCTACTAAATGTAAGGGTAATGTGATAAGGTCGTCCATCTAGAAAAAGTGTTATAAGGAAAACAAGTTTTACCACTGTGAAAAAATAGGACTTACCACATCGTCATCCACCCAGTCATTTACATCTACCATCTCCTCATTGTTGGCAGGGGGATCCTGCAACTCCTCAATGAATCCATCTGAGCAATGGGGACATGTGAAGTTCTAAAAAGGCCAAAATGTACATTGACATTTTACAATATGCATTGATTATTTACCGCAGATGCGTTTTGGAACTGTACGTTGCACATGTGACAGTAGAACTTTTGTGGTGGTCGGTCCTCTACAGCTGCTTCTGCCATTTCTTCTTGATTATTGTTCCTAAAACTACTGATTTAAAGAAAGGATTTACAAAAGCACAGTCACAAAAGTCACTTCAACCACCATATTTTTACGTACATCACAACAAATTTACCAACGATCTGCGCATAGCAAAAAAATCCCCAAATTGATTACTGTTTATCACTATTGTTTCATTTTAGTTACATAGATAGAGTTGGCCATACTGTATATTTTAACATTTATTTTCCAAGAAACAGAAAACATAACTTTGAACTGATAAAAGACTGATAATAACTGATATGAGTAGAATGGTTTAGATAATGTCGATAATTCTAATTCCTAAATCACAAAAATTAAATCTTAAAAAAATAGTTTGAAAGTGCTTCAGTTTTACCAACTCCGCTAAATTAGCGTTTAGATTAAATTCTTGTGGGGTCATGCTTCTGACATGATTAATAACTATTATTATAAGTTTGCAGTTCTCGAAATGGAAGTTTTTTTATTATTCCATTCCACAATTAGTTCAATATAATATATCACATATCCAGAAAGAAAACAAGAAGAAGAAGTTTTGAGCTGAGTAGACGGAAATAGAGAAAGACGAGACGAAAGGAAGAAGAAGAAAAGTTTTCTACATCTGTCATCTAGTGATGGGCATAATCGACCAATTTTGATAATCGAGTTATCGGTAATCGAGAACTTCTAATAATCGAGTGATCACTCGAGATACGAGATATTGGTCGTTTTCATCCCAGCGGCGCACAAATATGTTTGTATTAGTCATATATTACTTATAAGCGTAGTTAAAAAAAAAAGCTCACGCACTTCAAAACCTAACCACTTTTTCGTTTTATTCTAAAAAAAAAGGTTACGCAATCAGTGACTATTTGCAGTATGCACTAACATTTTGGGGTGCAACCGTAGGCTAATAATCACTCGAGTGGTGGGAGTAAACATCTCGAGATATCTCGAGTGATCTCAATAATCGAGTACCACTCGATTTTTCACTCGAAATCTCCCATCACTACTGTCATCTGTCTTTTTAAAATAAAATTTTGCATGCTTGTGTAATGTTGTTCAAAATAAAACTATAGAAACGCATTACTTAAAAAATGCGTATTGAAACATGTTATTTTTGCTCCTCTAGGATATATCCTGGACATGGCATCCAATTTGTGAGAAATGATTGCAAGGTACACACAATCATTGTTAGGTTATGTTGTTACTTAATTCATCTGTTTTTAGATATTTAAATTTTGCCGTTCAAAATGTCATGCAGCGTTTAAAAAGAAAAAGAACCCACGTAAAGTTAAATGGACCAAGGCCTACAGGAAGACGGTGGGTAAGGAATTGGCAGTAGATCCTTCCTTTGAGTTTGAAAAACGCAGGCACGTTCCCATTAAATATGACAGGGAAACCTGGACTAAGGCCATCGAGGCGATGAAGAAAGTCGAAGTCATTAAACAGAAGCGACAGAACACTTATATTTTGCAAAGGTTACGTAAAGCCAGAGAATTGGAACAGGAGAGAGATATCAAGGAGGTGCAACGAGATTTGTCGCTTATCCGGTCACCAGCGGCTGGACTTAAAAAGGTTAAAGTGGATGAAACCATGGCTGAGGAAACACGAGAAAGTGACGAGGAAATGGAAGGAGTTGTGGAAGACGGCGGAGAAGTTACTTTATAATTTGGATGTGTTTGCTTTTTAATTCTATAAGTTTCAAGTGATTCTAACTCAAATTAATGATACACATCTGATACCTTTGTTCAATAAAAGTTTTCTCGTGAATTTAAATTTTTAAGTTTTCTACCATTCGAAACAAAATATTGTTGGGTGATGTAAAACAGATCGGTAAGTTCATAAGCAAGAGAGAAGTGCAGAAATGTAGAGATTTTTTTCTAAATTATGGGGAAAAGGTTGATTAATTAAAAATTTATGGCTTAATGGGATTTTGCAAGATGTTTTGCTTACAAATGTGGTGTATTTACAAAATGCATAAGTAACAATACATTTTTTTAATAGTCGTGTGTGTGCACAAAAGGTTATTATATGTAAACTGTCTTTTTGGAGCATAAATGGAGAACTCTGCTGCTTTAAAATAATCTACAAGTTTTGAAAAATCTGGAGTGTTTCGAGATTTGGAAAATATTCAGTATTTTCATTATAAAAATTTTCGGCGGAATATAAGAATATTTCACATTTATTAGTTTTTATTATTATCATGTATAATATAAATTCTCGAATTCTTCAGTTATGCTAATTTGTGGTTGTTATTCCCATTTGTGTTCGATGGAAATTCTTCAACAATAAATTTTCGTGCATTTTATGACTAATGTTGCGTACGGTTACAAAATGTTTCATAGTAAAATGATTTCTAGATATAAATTGCAGTAGTTTTCTAAAAAATAATCACTTTATTAAATTAAAAATGATCTACCTAATCTATACAAAATTTGATTATTAAGAAATACTTATTTTAGTTATTTATTTATGTTGCAACAACAAATAAACTGTGCACCTATAAGTTTGACTGATAATTCAATTTTTAAGTGGAACTATTGAATTAAAATGTTTGATGAAGAAATATTGTTTACTTACTAATTTATCTGGGTTCAAAAAAAAATATTTGACCTAAAACTGATGGGAAAAGTTTGTATTTATCTAATTCTGTAACAATAAATAACTAGTACAAACTGATAAGAAGCTCATGTTTATTATTCCTATACTATTACAAATTAATGAGAGCTAGAATAAATTTGCCTGATGATTTACAACTTACTTTTAGCAGCTGCCCCTGATTGACAAGAGATAACACAACATGAGGAATAAACTGAAAATACACAGTTTTTCCTTATCAAATGTTTGTTTTGTGCAGCAGAATAGATAAGATACTAAACAGCGTCCTGTTTTTTATATTTTTTGTGCTTTATCACTTCTTAGATAGACAGTTTAACATTAGACACTCTTAAGGACTAACAAATCAGTATTAATTTGTGTAATGTGATAAAGTAATGAGTTAAAATGAATTTAATTCAAACACAAATTGTATCAATAGTCTCGCTAGGCTTAGCAAGCATATTCGTTGGACTGATACCAGCAAGTTTCGCGAATCGTGGTAGGCAACAGTGGCCGCTGTTGCTTTCCAGCCTCTTATGCTTTGGAGGAGGTGTGCTTTTATCCACATCTTTGGTCCATATACTCCCTGAAGTTAGAGAGGTAGCTCCCAAAGAATACAAACCGTACACGGAGTTAGTATTCTGTGGAGGCTTCTTTATTTTGTACATGATAGATGAAATTGTTCACTATTTCTATGGCGACACTCAGGAGGCAAATATCTTGCATAATTCGCATAAACCCAACCCTACACATCGAAGACATTCTACCACTTACGGAGCTACAGAAAGAAATTCGTTACTGACGCCTCAGCAACAACCTCCATATAACCCCTCATTTCACAGGGTGAGAAGTGATAGTGTGTTGTTTGTAGACAATGCCCCTTCGCAGTTGTGTCACGTTGGACACCAGGAACCCTGTCACACAGCGCCTACTGCCAATGTAGGCCTTCTGGTGGCGTTGTCGGTGCACGCTTTGTTGGAAGGATTGGTAGTGGGGCTGGAGGATCTGTCGGGGAAGGTAAAATCTTTGCCATGAAATGATATTTTGTTACTACTTTTTGGTAATAATTTCATTTATTTCCAACAAATGTTCATCAAATTGTAAGAAAACTTGGTGTTTTCGTTGGGTAACAAACATTTAATTTAGATTTTTGGGAGGTTTCGATTAGCTACTTAACTTGGTTTACAATGCATTTGTAAAAATGAGCTTGGATATGGTTCATAGTATAAATAAATATTCCAATAGCACAGAGTATATTCAGTGCCTTTACTTAAAGTTTTTAATTCATAAAGTTGCCATATGTACTCTGATGCAGGCATTATTCAAGAGGAACTGTTGAATATGTTTAAATTTCTTGTTGTTTTCAGTTTTTATCACTTTAAAGGTGTTATGTGTGCAAATTTTACCTCTGTCTACAAAAAGCTTGATATATATTTTGCTAATATCAATATAAAAAATTTATTTCTAAATTAATTGGATATTATGTCTTCTTAACACCATTTTGTTTGTTATACAAATGGATCTATTTATTTATGAATCTCGTACAAGATGTTTCCAAGTTTACGAAAAAACTGAAATAAGTGATGCTCTGCCTAAAAACAGACTAATTTTTAGAGATAATATGTGAA
Source organism: Anoplophora glabripennis (assembly GCF_000390285.2). Taxonomy (NCBI): domain Eukaryota; kingdom Metazoa; phylum Arthropoda; class Insecta; order Coleoptera; family Cerambycidae; genus Anoplophora; species Anoplophora glabripennis. The sequence continues at coordinate 1,763,915 of NW_019416897.1, read as the reverse complement.
AGTTTTTGAAAAATGTTACATTTACGTAAATATTTTTTTGAATGTTTGCATAAACTGATGAAATTTTTGAGTGACCAAACGGCAAATGTTATAGAAACGTGTTTAGGTGGGTACGTGTAGGTTGATTACTGCTACATTTTAAAAATATTTTGAAATATACATGGTGTCCAGGAAATGCGTACCATTTCAAAGTTATGTATTTTTAAATGGAACACCCTGTATTTTACTGCATTTTTGAAAGCACCATAAAAAAATAGGTGAAGTTTATTGAGGGTTTTGCATACCTAGGTCTTAGTGTTTGTGAGATATTTCAATTTTAGTGAAAATGCAGGCCATAACTGGGTTATTTTAAATAGGACACCCAGTATATTTTTGCTTTGGAAGTTAGGAAAGTTAAAATTCTTTCAAACCGTATTTAGGTTCCCCACACCTATCTCTAACAGTATAGGTCATAGGAGATATCTGTGCCGTTTCGTTTTTTATTGAAATTTTTTTGTAAGATTTATCCACGTGTCTTCATCGAGGTCTTTATTGAATTGGTTTGGGTTCTTCTTGATGATGTCTCTTTAAATATAATGAGAAAAATTAGGATGCAATTAAATGGTGCACATTCAAATTTTTCATATTCAGTGAGAAATCAGAGACGTTTATATACTTTTAAAAAATTCCAGGGCTAGCCTCAATTTTTTTTAACTTCTTCACTGTCGGTAATATTGCCCTGTATATAATTTTCTCACAAATGCTAAACAGTAAATCGATCAATATATAAAATAATGCCATAATATTTGTTGGCACACCTTTAATGATCATATGTTACATACATAAAATTAGCAGTAAATAAAAAAAATACACAGTGGTTCGTCAGTAATAAGGTATCAATGAATTTATGGTTTTTAGAATATACCTACATTGTAGGTATTTTTTATTTTCAGGTGTGGCTTATGCTTGGAGCAATTGCCTCTCACAAATTGGTTGTGGGTTTCTGCCTGGGAATGGAACTTGCGTCTAGTCCAACGATCAAATTCTGCAGGCATTTTGTATATATATTCATTTTTACGTTAGGATCTATAATTGGTATCATTATCGGAATGTTCATTACAAATATTCCAAGTGGACTGAAAGATATAGCTATACCTCTATTACAGGTAAAGTTTCTTCGTAACGTAAATACAATTTTCTTGAAACAGTGTTACGTTATATATACATATAAAATAGTATTTTATTAGAAAAAAAAAAGTATATACTCATACCAAGTGCAAGTTTTAAATTTGATGTTTAATTATTCAGTATCTCTACAACTGTTTTAACTCATTCGTGGGCATTATCTAAGTACCTAAGGTGTGCCTTGTGTAGTCTCAAATTTATACACTCAATTTACATCCAGTTATAAGGATATATTGGAAATGATATATTCTTTTTTATTCATGATTTTTAGGCTCTTGCTGGAGGTACTCTTTTGTATGTGACTGTGAGTGAAGTGCTACCAAGAGAAAGAGCACGGTGGCATCAGCAGCATGAGAAAAGAAGAGCCGGTATATGCCAATTTTTGTCTGTCATTATAGGATTTGTACTTATGACTGCACTTAGCAAATACCTAGGTAAAATTTTTGTTTCATTTCTATTTAAATAATTTTAAATTTATCGATTTTTTCAGATCTTGATGGATGAAGAAGCGTTTTATCAATAGGTTTTATTAAAATGACTAAACAAATATAGATTTTATTTAATTATTTTGATTTTGTGTATGTTTCTATTGTGACAAATATTTTTAATTATTAAAAATATATAATACTTAGTGTGAAACAAATTAAAATATAATTATATAAAATTTAATTATACTTATACTCATATTTTTATAAAAATGAGTGTTATTTTTAATTTAATTTTGGTATTTAAATAAATAGGACTATCCAGAAACTCACTTGTAGATATATATATACAAGTCTACTTGGGGAATCCCAGAAATTTATTTGCAGCCATTAAGATCGCAAAGATAAATAAAGTAAGGTGTTTAATTACATTAATAGCATTTTTTTCACTAGAGGTGAGGAGTATCTTATTGCACTACATAATTGACTTTATTTGGGGTTAGGTACCTAACAACGGTTAAAAATAATTTACCCATATAGCTAGATTTTTTAGTGCGTAATAATTATAATTGACACACAGACGCCATTTTGTGTCCAACAAACCTTTGACTGATGTGTTCTGCAAATATGTTAAGGATAAATATGTATGCAAAAAATTAGAAGATTAAATGAATATGGAGTACCTATTGTGGTGACAGTGCCTATAGTGTAGTTATTGACTTTAGCTTGTAATTTTTGTTTTATATTCAAAAAGGCGAAAAAATGAGGAATGGTGAGGCTGTCTAAATAATATATAGATAAATATCTTGCTTTTTACTTGTGTATTTTTCGATATGAAAGAAAATTTTAATTTTAATTATATTTAAAAAAATCATTTGTTAGTCTTTAAAAAGTCACTTATTTGTATTTGAAAAAGATGTTTGCTGGTATTGTCATAAAACTGATCATTCCAGGACCTACCGCAATAAAATGCTCTTCCAACAATAAATGCAAGCTAAAAACCCTAATAGGATCCTTTAGCAAAATATATTCATTATAACAGCATAGTAACCTTTCTAGAGACTATTTAAAGCAGGCATTTTGTTAGGGTTAATCAATGGCTAAATGATATTTCCTTCAGTGCAGTACCTATATACAATCAAATATTTGTCTAACTTATGTTTTTCTTTAAGTTACATTGTATATCTTCTGTAGTGTTAGATAAAGACACATCAAAATCGATTTTACCACACTACTATCTTGAGAAAACGTTATAGTTATAATAGATGCGATATTTAAAAGGAAATAACATTTTCATGAAATCATAGTAGAAATAAATTAATGATACTGCCATCTTTTGAGTCTAAAACCAATGAAAGGATGTCGTGAGAGATATAAGGGAATCTATTTCTGTTTGTATAAAAGAACTTACTTCTACCGAAATCCTTGTTAACTGAAATGAAATACGACGATAAATCACTTTATTTCAAATCTTATAAAATAGTACCTCTGGAACGTCGACATGCGAAAACTATCGATCTGAGCGTTGAGTTATATAGGGTGTTTCGTGACTAACAATCGGGAATCTTATAAATTTCGTTACATTAACATTAGTTAAACAGGGTTCAAGTATAGTCGGTTTATAAGGCCAAAATGAGTAGTACTCTGCACACCGTAATGTTATTCAGTATTGATCTATTGCTATAATTGGATCTAAGAACGATCATCGGAAGAATGGTGGAGCGGATCCGGTAAGCAACAGCTTCATATAAAGGGTCCATAAGAATGTCATCTTAACAATCACCTTTGTAGAATTCAGCTGAGCGTCAGTATGAGCTGGAGGTTATAGTTTAATTAAATGGGGCTTTAATAATGGGGCAATTTCGCTCAACTTACCTGAATTTTTGATATAGGTAAGTTAATTTGAGGTATATAATAACAATAAGGGACAGTGATTTTTTCCAACCCTCGGCCAGGGGTGAAAAACATAAAATAAAGGAGTTTTTCAAGATAATTAAAAAAGGGTAAGAGTTAGAAGAAAAGTTTCTTATAAAAGTTGTAGAGCATAAAATTCTACATAAAAGTGTTAGGGAGACTAGAAGTTCAGGATGATTTCAGAAATTAAAACAAATTTTTAAAATCATAAGCAGAAAAAAAATTGTAAAATTCATTCATTTTTAACTTTTTTTATCCTTGGCCGGAGGCTGAAAAAAAATTACTGTCACTTACTGTTATTATATACCTCAAACTAACTTATATCAAAAATTCAGGCAAGTTGACCAAATTGCGTTTTAAAGACCCACTTAATTGGACTATTTATGTGGAATCACTGTGCCTGTTTTGTGCTGAAAATACCTGCAGCACTTGTTTCACCTCGGGACACCTAAGAAACTCGAGAAAAGTTTCAGCAGAGTTAGCGCTTGCCTTCCTTCGCACAAGACCTTGATTCAAATTCAAATTTGCTTCGTTTAGATAGAGTTATGAACAGCAAACATTCATAGAGTGATTCTAATAAAAAAAATGATGGTACACATTCCTATAACATTTAATATTAACGGAGTTACATAACCCCATAGGTATAATTACGTAAAAAAAATCAAAACTTTAATAAGTAATACTGAAAATTGAGACAACTATCAACATTTAACTAGATGAAATAGTGAGTTCGGTGAATTGAAGGTACCTAGTAGTTATTTTGATTCTGATTTCCTGCTTAGTATAGGTAAGTTGTAAATGGTATTGTTTTCCTGGCGTTTCATACAGATGATCAATTTTTAACATTATACCAAACTGGATTTCAGAAGTCAAAATAACTGTAATACATTCACAATCCAATAATGGAAGAGAAAAATGAAATATAATTTGAGTTTTTATTCTAATTGAATTTTAATTTGATAATTAAGCCATTTAACTTGTTAGACCAGTGCGGATCTGTTTTGATGTGAATGTGAGAGGGGGGTAAGCAATTTTTTATCTTCAGTACAATTCGCATAATAAAAGTGTAGATCCCTAGATCTCGGCGAGGTCCGGAACATTTTCAAAATTGCAAAATTATTTAAAAAATTTTAAAAAATACCTATTTTATCTGAGTTTTGGAAGAATATTGAAGAGGGAAAAAGTTTTAGAATTGAATTTTGCACAATATACTGCACGTTAAAAATGTTTAAATTTATTACCATGTTGCAAAATAGCAATAATCGATGAAAAAAAGGCAAAATAATCAAGTTTTTTGGATAATTTTTTTAAAATATTTTAATTGCTCCGAGGGCATTCTAATTTTGGTAAAAAGAACTTTAGAGTAAAATAAAACAACACACCACCAAATGTCATTAAAATCGGTTGGCAAACTAATTTTTTGAAAAAAATTTTGAAAAAAATGTTTCGAAGTTTCAAAATGTTGCACAGCCTCATCTAGATACTTGAAAATTTTTTCGCATAGAAAAGACCGCTCAACCTTTCAAATGATTTTTGAAAAATTGAAATAGGTTGATTAGGACGGCCACAGTAAATTTTTAAAGTTAACACTCTTTTTTTTTATTTAAATAATTAGATTACATTTATCAATTTGAAATTTAGTTTTTTTAGAAATTATAAACTTAGAGTAATATTTTTTCTTAATTTTATTTGTATCTAACAAAAAAAATAATTTACAAATAAAAAAATTATTTATTAAAACAAAAATTATTTAAATAATTGTAATAATTATAACTAAATATTCACAGTGTTTAAATATACACGTAAACAAATTTTTTCATTGAAAAAATGCAATAGCATGAGGCATATATTTAATGCACCGATTTTAATGAAATTTGGTGTGTTGTTTTATTATACTCTAAAGTTTTTTTACCAAAATTAGAATACCCTCGAAGCAATTAAAATATTTTAAAAAAATTATCCAAAAAACTTGTTTATTTTGCCTTTTTTTCATCAATTATTGCTATTTTGCAACATCGGTAATAAATTTAAACATTTTTAACTTGCAGTATATTGTGCAAAATTCAAATCTAAATTTTTTTTCCACTTCAATGTTCTTCTAAAATGCATAATAGGTTCCAAGATATAAGTAAAAAACTCAGATCAAAAAACATTTTTGCAATTTTGAAAATGTTCCGCACCTCGACCAGATCTAGGGATCTACACTTTTGTTATGCGAGTTGTACTGAAGGTAATCCAGAAAAATTGCTTGCCCCCTCTCACATCCAAGAAGTGGGATATTTCGACAGATCCGCCCTGATCGATGTAGTAAATGAGGTAATACTTTTTTGATCTTGGAACAGTGGTGCCAGATTTGCAGATTTTTCTGCAAAATGCAGAATTTTACAGCAAAATTTGGCATTTTGCTGAATTGCAGATTTTTTTCATTGTAACGGTCAATTTTGCAGAATTCTGTTGATCAGGGGCACATCTGATATTTTATTTAATAAAGAAACATCTTATCAGCCTACATATCATAACAAATTTCACTTTCTAAATTTCAAACTGTTTGGAAATAAATAAATAAAACTTTACATATTTCACTACCTTTTAAGGGGTCGTAACTTCTCTAGGAGGCCATAAATCAAAAAATTTTATATGAAGGACCCCTATTAAATGTGTTTAAATAATTGACCCTCAAATTTTTTGCACATTATTCGGGATCACCCTTTACATATATGTAGGTTTTATACACATTGAAATTTAGCCAAATGAGTTATAATTATTGCCAAAATATATTCGTACTTCAAACTTCAACCTACAAACAAAATTTTATGTTTTGCTATAGTTCTAAATTTATTTATACTACAACTAGTACAATCACAAATAAAATATAAAATATTTCCTTATCTCGTAAGAGAACAAATTTGGAGGTAAACTTAAACAGTAAAAAAGTCATTTTATTGGTATTGACCTGAACATCACTCAAATTTTTTCGTGAATGAATAGAGATCCCTTATTTATGGTTAACATCTGACATACACCTGTGGCGTCCGGCGTCTTTGCGTTTTCTCAAAAAATAAGGTATAAACTAATAAATAAGACATGACAGGATCCATTGTGCCTACATGCATTGCACTTTGCGAATACCTACAGAATAAACAGAACCATTTTTTATAGTTTTAGGACTGTAAATTACATAAATTCTAAGTAAATCTTGAGATTTATTGAATGATTATGCATCTCTCTTGGCTCAGTAGTTTTATCTTCCCACTAAACATTTTTCAGTTTCTGACATGTTTCAGAAATGTTTCCATTTTTCTTGAAACGTTTCATAAAAAATCCATGCAATGTTCTGGTAACGTTCTAGAAGCCCAATATGTCCTCCCCAAAATACGTTTCCAATGAAACGTTTCAAAAAATTGGTTTCAGTAACATTCTCTTTATGTTCCATTTATGCCCTCGATATTTTTGTTTTACGTTTCAGTATATTTTCAGAAATGTTTTAGTAACATAATAATTTTATTACCATATTGTTCTCATAATGCTCTCAACTTTAGATCATTTTCATTTCAAAAGCGTTTTTGAAATAGTATAAATAGTGAGTATTTTTTTAAATGTCTCTAATACTCTTTTGTAATATTTTTATTTGTATTGTGAACGACTTAATTCGAACTAAAATAAGTTACATTGTATATTTAAAAAAAAATAATTATGCGCTTATAGTTTGGGGATGCGGGACTTTTACCAAGGATTTCTTTCTTTTTGAGAAGCCACTGAAAAAAGTTTCTAATAGGATTCCGAATTTTGCCATTCATCGTACAAATATAAATGTCACAAAACAATATCAGAAGCATTTAAAAAAGCTACACATTTTATATTGTTTAAATACGCTTCTGAAATGGAAATTTTCTAATGTTGAGACCATCATGAATATTGTAACAATGACGAACTGATAATTAGAAAAAGTTATAGTTATGATTATGAATCTTGAAATGGTAGGTACATGAAAAACAAATAACATTACTGGAAAATAATATAAAGTTATAATTTCTTCAACGCATGGTCAATATTACATCTATCCTTTTAATAATAATAAATTATACAGCAGAAATAAGGATACAAAATGATATCTTGACAAAGTAAATATCTGTAGGTGTAGGTATACCTAAACTCTTTTATTTCAGCATGCCTATACACATTGTACAAAATATAAAATAAAAGACGTCTATTTCACTTAATTCATCCATATTTCAAATAGTTCTCACTGACTAAGTAGTTGCTCTTCAAATTTATATCGAAACGTATAGTTGCTGTTCCATTTTCTTAGTTCTTGTCCCTTGTTCTCTTGTCTGTAATAGGTAGTGGGTATAACTATATTTAGGTACCTAGATGTGATGCAAAATTGGAAATCTCTACACATATCATTTTAAACATTTTGCATCAATATTCATTATTTTATATGCACCTTACAATAACCACAACTGCACACACTACAAATTATCACATAAAATAGCGTCAAAGTAAAGATGAAGAACAACGAAACTAAGCAAACTGGCAAACTGCAAACCTAACCTAACATAATACGAATTGAAACAACACACGGGAAACAAATAAACTCGGGCTGTTACGCGCAGTCTACGCAAGTCACGAACATACATTTTTTCTAGACTTGTGTTATAAATATGTTACCACATTTTTTTTTCTAATTATGTTTTTGTATAACAAAGGCAAATGAACTAACGCTTGAGAGTGATTGGGGATTGAGAGCAAAATTTAACTAATGCCGAATGTTCCATAAGATAAGCAAAAATAGCAAAGGGTTGTTCGTCCGTTACATTTCTGAGATCGAAAGGGAATGGTTCAAACTCTCTTCAATTGTAACGTTTCGGCTATGTTTCACTAAATAAGTTTTCAAGTGCTACATTTCTGTAATGAAACAGAAACGTTTCTAGTTAATGTGTCAAATGTTTAGTAAAACATCTCATTTGAAACGATTTACGTTTCGTGTTTAGTGGGTTCGGTCCTTAAAGTTTTATATTTTGGATTTGTAGGTGTTAGAACTGTTTTATTTTAGATTTGGTGGTGGTTTATGTCTATAACAGTACCTGATTAATTTTATAAACGTATTTATTTTACGAGGAAAATCGCTCGTACACATTTTATATGAGAACACCCCGTACCGCTTTCCATCTACTTGCGATTTAGGCCGATCCGCTGCAATATTTCCCCGTGGCGTTGCATATTGGACACCGTCACGAAGGTTCCTCCGACGGCGACGGCGGCAGCAACTCAATGACAATTTCTGGCCTGGGACGGCCATCAATTTCGTACCCGTCACGGTCGGGCTCTTATTATGTATCTGGGACACAAAGGGACCCATTCCCGTTGCCATTTTCCGTAGCAAGTCCATCACAATCGGACGATTGTTCGTCCTTTGTGCATTGTTGTTTTTGTTGGGCGGTTCCTTAATTTCGTTCGACCTTCGTGTTTAATTTTTTTTTTGATAATGGTAGTGAAGGATTCCGAGGCGGATATGCACAGGAAGGCGCTACGCGACAGGGTGATCAAGGAGGGGTTGGAGCTGTGGAACAGGCAGAAGGAGTTCGAAAGGATCAAAAAGCTGAAGGAACAGAGAGAGGTAAAGCGCTTGTAGTGGATGTTTCACGGAAAGGCCCGTTTGAGAATACATTATTTTTTAAATATTGAAATGCTTATATGCATCATAGAATAAATATTAATATAAAAAATACATTTTGAAACGATAGTGCCAGAAGTATTGAATATGACCAGATTAAACTATTTTATTTTATTTTTTTTATTAGGTAAAATTCTTTTTAGAAATACAAATTTTTATGTTAATAATTCTACAAATAAAAAGTCATTCTTCGTCTGACGTAAACAATATTCTAACTACTTAAAGATGTAATTTTGACATAAGTGTACAGGGTCACTGATATACAGGGTGTCTCATAATTAGTGTCCAATAATTTACCACTTGATTCTATTGCTAAAAATAAGAATATTTTTTCATATAAACATTGGTCGAGAAATGCTTCCTAAGGGAGCTACGCCTCCATGATCGGGGCCTCAAAAAATTATTTTGTTTTAAATATTTCCGAAATGGGTTGAAGGAAAATTATGAATTTTGACTTTGCCCCAATTTTGTTGCTTGTCGAAATTTTCAAATTTAGGGGCCAAAATATGATAGACCTTCATTTCCTCTACAAAAAAGGTACTCTTTATTTCTTTCGATAAAATGCTCCATTTCCAAGAAAAACGGATTTAAGTGCTTAGAAAAGCACACTTTGGAAAGTGATATAACATATTTAAACCGATTTTTCTCGAAAACAAATAATTTTTTTGATATAAAACAACATTACCAATATTACCATTTTTAATAGAAAACTCAGATCTATCAGTTCTAAATTTGAAAATAGCAACGTAAAAAATTTGGGGCAAATTTTACCCGAGACTAGGGTTTCTGATTTCTCGGCCTACTTTTTTTCTCGGGGCTCGAGAATTCTCGACTAGGAATTCCCGGGAATTCTCGAATTCTCGAGAAATTTCCAAAACTTAAAAAGTCATAATTTTGGTATTGCAATGCGAAATATAAACATGCTATATAACAATCATCATTAACATTTATTATTTATTTAGTATTTTTATTAATTACTTATGTTTCTACTTCTACTAACAAAACTAAATTAAACTTTTGAGAAGATCTTCTTAAAAACCTTTAACTGTTTTTTTATTAAACACTTTCAGTATACTTATGTTTATTTCAATGTTTTTGAATCGTAGCTTTCTTCCAATAATTATTAATAATCATTAATCATGCAGTCTTTTAATTAAACAAATAGTAAATAAGGAATTTAACCGAAGAAATCTTAAAAAAAACAAGCTTTAATTTAAAGATACAGAAGCGTTCTTCCTATTAATTTATCTCTTATAATCACAATCCTTTAATTAACAAAACAAAAATAAAATAATCAACTAAAGGAACATGAACTAAATATTTTCAGAATCAGCATCGACATTAGGCTTATAATAAAATTTCTATACAGACTTATTACTAGGTGCATTAAAAAAATAAGAATCATCAAAGTAAACTAAAGCCTTAAAAACTTAAAATAAATAAATCATGAGCAAGTCGAGAAACCATTTTAACCGTTCAGTTATTTATCGAGAAACGAATTGAACGCATGAACGAAACGAACTCCAGTCAAGAACTTAAGACGTGCGTGATTTTTAAATTTCTCGATTTCTCGACAATTTTTTCTCGTCTCGAGTAAGGCCAGATTTCCCGGGAATTCTCGCTTCTAGAAGTCTCGACCAGAAACCCTACCCGAGACCCCCCCCCTGTTTGGGACGCCCATAACAAGGACTTTTCACGTTGTTTATTACAATGATGATATATCAAAATAAATAATGGTACATGTACCCATTCAAGAAATTTTTTTAAATTTTATTAATGTATGCAATGAAATGCTTAGATCCGTTTTTCTCGGAAATGGAGCATTTTATCGAAAGGAATAAAGAGTACCTTTTTTGTAGAGGAAATAAGGGTCTATCATATCTTTTCATCTGAATTTGAAAATTTCGACAAGTAAAAAAATTGGAGCAAATTTTAGCCGACGACCTCTCCAATTGAGATGCCCCTGACTAAAATTTTTGAAAAATTTTATGATGATTTATTTTCGACTTTTAATGAGCGTTCATGATGTCAAAATTCATAATTTTCCTTCAAACCATTTCGGAAATATTAAAAAAAATGAGGCCCCATTTAAGGGGGCGTAGCTCCCTTAGGAAGCATTTGTCGACCTATGATTGTATGAAAAAATATTCTAATTTTTGGCAATTGAATCAAGTGGTAAATTATTGAACACTAATTATGAGACATCCTGTATATGGAAACGGTCGATCATCTCCATATTATTCCATATTTCAATTCTTCTCAAAATTTTGAACAAGATTCATATAGCACGTCATGTACCTAAACTGACAGTTTTCGAGATATCGAACTTTGAAAGTAACTTTTTACTGCTTTGAAATTTGTAAAAGAAAAAGGGCCCCAAATTATGGATATTTATTTTGAAAATAACACAAGGTGGAGAATATAGATATGATTTAATTTTATTATTAATTTTTTACTGAAATAAAAAAGCATAATAGTTCAGGATTGATAAAAATCCATGAAACCAAAAAAAATATTTTTTAATTAATGTCTTGGATATTTTAAAATTTATGAAAACAATACTTATACCAGAATAAAAAAAGAGAAAACAAATTTTAATAAACAGCAAATATTTTCTTTGAAATTCTATTTTATAAGGTCAATGTGGATTTTGGTCTGACCAATACCTACAGTTGTGTCAGTTGACATTTTCGTTTAATTTATCCATAATAACTTCACAAAATTCGATTCTTCGATCATAATAGTCTTCACTCAATCCTTGTAACAGATGAATTTTATATGTATGTAATTTTTCCCGTTTGCAAAATTTTTTAATGGAATATCGATTTATGATTATGAAAATATCCACTACTTCGTCACAATTTCATCTTCTATCACCATATTCTATGATTATTAAAAAATGCCATTTTTGCGAGAAAATTATTAGTACTAAATGTATTTTTGACTTGTGTTGTCAAACTATTAGACAAAAGACAAAAGAACGACGCGGCGTTGTTATGAAGCTATAAACTTTCAAAGGTAACTTGATGAACTATAAACTAAATAAACTAAAATATGTTTGTATAAGTTATAAGAAAATGATTTTCGTTGTCTCGAAAACGGTTAATTTAGGTATATGATGTGCTATATGAATTTTGTTTAGAATTTCGAGAAGAATTGAAATATGGAATAATGTACAGGACGTTCCATTAAAGAAACAGCAACTTTGTTTCGTCGTGACTCTTTGACTGATCCTGACTGACTTATGTAATAGTTTTTAAAAAAATCCTAAAACGTTTGAGTCTTATGATTTTTCGACAGCTATCTTACTTTAGGAGATAATTGACCGTTCCCATACATGTTAGCGACCATTATAAAAACTTTTTACTGATCTAGTATTTCTAGATTCGCGAAATGCTGGACAGCTACTGGCCTTGGGGCAGGGGCATGGATTCCAAACCTAGAGGCCTGAGGAACCTTCGCCTCGAGGAATTATTCCCGAACAAGGATTACGAGAAAGTACGTCTCAGGTACCAAAACTTGACCTCATAAATTAACTTTGCGTTTTAAGGCGAAACGATTCGTGGGCACCCTGGATTCGGGAAGAGGCGGTGGGGGCGCGCCGATGTTCAACAGCGGGAAGAAGGTCACCAGGACGCGGGAAGATCCCATTCTGCGGTTCCAATTCGGAAGCAAGGATCTTAGGAGGTGCGTGGACAATACTTTGAGGTACAAGACCAGCAGAGAGAATCAAATGGAATATAAGAAAGAGTTAGGTGAGTCGTATGTATTATTTAATAATTTTATATTTGAACTTATATAAAAGTACATATAAAAGTTGATTTTAACAAAAATGTGCAGCGCAACGAATGAGGTGTTCTTTCATTTGAGAAATATTATCATTTAATTCTGGTAACATTTTTAGTTTCTGTTAATATAGTACCTACTACATTTTTAATACATTTTAAATTAGTAGTGCTTTATATAAAGTTTTCAGACATAATAGGTTTTTCGTTTACTTGTTATTTTGAAAAAGTTATTGTTTTAGACAAGCTTGTCGAGGAAAAGAAGCTGAAGGAGCAGAAGGAGAAGGCAGACACTAAGCTGTTCCACCAGGAGCAAGTAAGTCTATGTATATAACAAAGGAAAGTGTTATTTTAATGTTTTCATCAAGTTTTTAAAGCCTCCGCCATGGGGAGCACGTGGACCTGGTGGGATGCCCTGGCGAAATCCTAATGCGATAGGACTGAATTTTTTTAAATCATTGGTACGCTACACTACGTGTGTAGCTTGCTGAGCATACACATTTTTTCATCTCACCATTATGCTGCCATAAATAAAACATTTGAAGTTGCCGCAAACGTTAATCATGAGTTAGAGTTTTGAGTAAGATAAATTGCGCCAACTCTTCATGTTTTATTAGTATAACAGATTTTCATTTAAAAACTTGTGGCGATTACTCGACTGACCGCGAATCGGGTTTAGGGCTGGTCTGACCACGACACCATGAGGAGTATCGAGGAGGACGTGAAGCAAGATAAGTTACAAGACCCGCAGACATACGAGAACTCCAAGAAGATAAAGGTGATGCCTGCGAACAAAGTCAAAATCGATCCTATCGTGTTCCACAAGAAGAATTTTATTCCAGTTGGAAAAAATCGTAAACTCTCTCCCTTATCGAACAATAAGGACCAAGGAGTGGAGTTGGTGAACTTGTTGGCGAAGAATAGGAATTATCCTCCCAGGATTCCTTTGAGTAGCACCGATGTGACCGCAGATCAGAATATTACGGGGTCAGTAACTTGTCTTATGCCAAAATATCTGTTAATGATTGCGACACCTGTTTATTATTCTGCTGCAGCACTAAACTTGTATCATTTGCTCAAGATCATACGAAATATGCACACGTAGTAAATATTTTTAGGCATTCCTTAACCTTGCATTAACATATTGTCTGACGTTATTTATTTGTGGCATAGTTTTCGTTTTTTATTTTTTTGCGCATTTTAAAATTTAAAATATGAATGAAATAAACACTGGCGTCGAAAGGATCAATCAATTGTTATTTTTATGAGAATAGTTTTGCTAACCAAAAATCTTCTGAAATCTGAAAAATAGCGGACACTCAGTTGAGTATTTCGCGGTGTCTTGATCTGTAAATTGCAAGTAATCTGGGTAGACGTTCGATCGCATGGCTCGGTAGCTCCTTAGATTCTGCTTTGTTGGATCTCGCTGGCTGAATTCGAAACAGGTAAGAATTTTGTTGCGCGGAGCTCTTTTAATCAAAAGTGTGATAATTCTAACTCTACTTCGTATACGCGGCTTCTTGGTTGTTTCTGACTATCTCTGGTTGTCTCTAAATCAACGATTTCCAAGCTTTTTAGTTTGCGAACCGCGAATCGATGTAACATTTTTTGAGAATCGGTGATTGAAAAAAACTGCTCCAGATCATTTGCTAGTTGGGAATTCGAAAGTGAAGATTTTTCTCATACGACATAATTATTTTGAGAAAAACGCCACAATTTTTTTTCTTTTGTCAATATAAATTGTTTGAATGTTATAATTATTTTGTGATAACATCCTCCTGAATAAGCTTTCAGTTAGGACAAAATTTGAAAGGTTTTATTAGGAATTCCAATTTAATATAAAGAATTGGAGAACAATGAACACAATGGAGTATGATACAAAAATAATTTTTAATTTGGTTTATTTAAAATCAAAATTATTATCTCTGTAGTTGCAATTTCATTATTAGAATAGGTCGAATGGTATTGTATTTTTATTATGGTAAAGCGACCTAAGTATGACAATATGACATTTTAGTCAGGCACAGTACACCTGCAACGTTATAAATTAGCTCGGGTGCAAAAACGTACAAATATAAACATGTTTGAGCTAACTATACACTTTGGGGGAAAATAATTTAAAAAGCAGGGCAGAATTACTACATGCCGATCGATTGTTTTTATTTATTTTCAGCAAATCGTCTATTTGGAGCCGCGAGGGATCGTCTTATTTGAAGGAATTAACAAAACAAATGCATTCCAAACAAGAGAAATTGAAGGTAATGTTATTGAAGTTAATAAAATATTTCATATAGGGGCTCTAATATTTATTAAATTAAGTAGGTGTAATTAAAATAATTTTGTTTTCTCAGGAACAGAAAGAAAAGGAAATAGAATTTGTGCGCCGCCATTTTTCAACTTGGGACGCCTTCTGGGGTAGACCAGGACATGGGGCACCTCTACCAGAACTCAAGAAACAATCTTTGAATAGACTCCTCTACCCGCAGATGTTCCCTGTTGGTGTTCATTAGTCGTTTTCTCTCTCAGTACCAACATTGTAGCGCATTTACATTTATCATTTTCCTAATAACCTTTTCTACTGTTTGTTCATTGGAGATAGACTCATGTCATCATGATATTTGATGATTGCAATATTGTTTTGGGGAGTTTTTGTATCGTGATAACAGGAATTGCTATTGTAGCTGTAACTATTTTTAAGTGGAAGGACGATTGACGATGAAATAATCAGAGAAATATAAAAATACAGTTTTAGACGCTAAAGGTGAATATTGAATTCACTAAACTGAAATTTCAGGTGACGCTGTATTAAAATAAAACGAATTGTGGATGAATTCATCTTGGATGAATTATCCGTAATAATTCCCATTGTAAATGCGCTTTTAGATCCGCTATCTCTATCAAAAACAGAGGATGTTATTTCTAACATCAAATTTTCGATGAAGAAGACATTGGTATCGAATTTTTCACCTTTGATAATAATTGTTAGAAAAAAAGACACTATTCATTTCGCAGTTTTCGAAAGCAGAATTTTGCCAAAAGGCAATCATTATATCTGTAAAGTAATGCTGAAGCCCCGGAGCAGTTGCAGCTGCTTTTCACAGCTTGCATTTTGATTTTTTTAAGCAAAAAAAACTAGGAAAATCAGTTCTGAAAACCCACTGCTTCCATTACCATTAATAATAATATTCTTGTTGTATTTGCAAGTTACTGTTTTGCTGTATATTAGTTTTTATGTAACGTTATATCGTTGAGAAGTATAGATGTCTCAGATACAGCATATTCTGCGTTTCACAAGAAGACTAGGCATTTGGTATACCCTGACCTATTATAATCCAATGTAACGGTGGTCAGATATTTGGTGTAACAATACCAAAATCTTTAATATAAACTAATGCAAAAAAATTAAAGGGTCAAAAGTAATCCCAAAATTTTTCCACAAATAAGATCCACTTCTTATTTGTGGAAGGGCGAAATGGGCGGTGACTATTAGACGACTTCATTATAGCCATCTTTCTCTATCGCACGGATTTCTATGACTTTCTTTATCGCTCTCACGTAACGGCCGATGAACCATGGGGACTTTCCGACCCTGTATATCTTAATCCTTAAATGAATCGCTTTGAAGATACAATTTTTTTGTTAAACAAATAATTTTTCCTTCACAAAATTTTATAGCGCAATTTAATACTTATAAAACTACTCTAATAATTCTGTATTTCGGTTACCAATGCCGTAGATATTTGGGGTCATCATTTTCATCAAACAGTTTTTTTAGTTTTGTTAAAGAAATTCCAAAGTAAATAATGTAGAATATTAAATACTTTTTTACAGGGTGTTTCTGTCTTAAATGAATGTCACTATAGCAAAACTACGAAAAGTTGTTCGATTTAATTTTGTGAAATGCTTAGTTAGCTTGCTGAAACCCGAATTTTGCTATTTGCCTGAGACATAGACATTTATAAAAATCCTCTGGCATATCCGATCAGTATTATACTTGTATTATATACATTAACGGTTGTAATAAATATTATACTGCAGGAAATATGTTTGTTTTAAAAATTTACCTACACATACAAAGAAATTGTTATAAAAAAAATAATTATCGGTTGAAATTACGTATATTAGAACGTAGAAACGACGAAACAATACATAATCGGCTAGATCACATCGGCTGTGGAATTGCAGGGATGCTTAGATTTAACTGATTACGAACAAGGTAACAAAACAAAAGAAATTGCAGAACCTTTAGATTTTTGACAATGTATACCTGATAATGGCAAAAGTAGCGTTGTCCTGACTATAAATTTTGGCGGAATGCGTTCTAAATGAAATTAAAATAAAATCACCTCCACTTTTACTGTATTACTTAAATTTCCCTTATGAATATTCAATTTGTAACCCTAACTTTTTGAATATTCATTCAAAGAGTGGCTATTGTCTGGTGTCGCGGTTTTCATTATGCAAAAATTTAGTTTAGGCCAATTCAGTGGACAATATTATTTTTTTAATTGAAATAGGTACGCGATTTTTGCGAAATTTATATTCGCATTGGAAAATGAATAAAAGATCTTATCTTCTAGTCCATTTCACTCTCTGGTAGACTCTTAAATCGTCTGTTACGCAATTTGATTACTAATTCAGTCTAACCCATAATTATTCGCACACATAACAGTCAATCAGTTATCCGGTCTTTATATTTATAGTTAATTTCAGAGGAATAAGAGATTTTGATTTTTTAATTAATTTTTTATTTGATTTATATTTTTCTGATGTGTATACTTGTTAAAATATTAAATATATGTAACTACACAGTAGGTTCTATGTTTTAAAGTACAGGGTCTATGACTTTCTGAAAAGTTTTTCGACAATTCACCAGACTTTCCAAACGGGATCACGAAGCAGGAGAAAACCGAGGATGATGTCCCGAAGGACCCAGACCTCCGACGGTATGTAGGAAGTGCGCCGAGGAAAAAATGGAGAAATTCGCCTCACTTTCCAAAGTTTCTGCCACACGCCAAGAAACCGCTCCAAGTAGCCAAAAATACTTCATTGGCAGTCTATATCCCGGTCCAAATTTTGGAGGTCAAAAATTCTTCAAAATTGACAAAACTCGAACCTGGTGGAAATACTGTACTTACTACAAATCAATAGAGGCCAATCTAGTGGTTCAAAAAGTGGGAATGGGGCCGCACTAAACCGGACCGCGCCAGTAAGCCACCAGCGGAGATGCCCCCTGCCCGTGAACGTCGACCCTGGACATCGGCAGAAATATAACCAGGAGACGGATGTCTGGCCAGAGAGTGTACTCGACGATAGAGCTCTATTATTTCACATAAATTTAAACTTTTTTCAGTTATCAGAGCTTACTTATTATTTTCGTTATCAAATTTGACAAAAGTGGTTAATAGTTTTTTTTATTTCATATCTGATTACGCCATTGGAATATGCATACCTCATCAATTACGTTTGTACGAAATTTCTTGAAAAAATGTTCATTGATATGTTATTTATGAAAATAAATAATTTTTACTATTTCTAAACTGCATAAGCAATTCTGTAGTAGCCGTTTCTGCATGTCGATCTTTGTCAAAAGAGATGGTATATAGAACAATAAAAGTACAAGATGAATGATTACAAACTGTTGAACAATTTCAATATGTCAGATATGTATTTCTTGTATTAATTAAAATTTTAATATGTATAACAACAATAGAATACTTCCAGACAAATATTAAAAGATGCCTATAATATTTTTTGTTACAAACTTTAACACCTTGTATATCAATAGCGAGGGTTCCCTAGATAAACGTTTATATAACAACATATTCTCACATTTGGATGAGGAATTTTAATTTATTTTTACAATCCGATGTGCTACGTCCTATATATTCTTTGATAACAAATATCTAGGTAGATATGTTCAGAAAAACAACTCCATATGGATAAGTTAAAATCAAAAAAATTAAAGTACGCTTTCCAAATTGAATTAATGAAAAAAAAAACATATCCGTTTTAAGGAAAAAATTATATAATTTTTTTAAATATTGAAAGAATTACGCTTATATTCTTGTTCGTAGACATTTACTGACTGATGTTAATTTTATCAAGATTTCTAGAGATCGTAAAGTGAAAATTTCAGATACCAGCCCCTTATAGTCATACCGCTCTTTTCTCGACGTTGTTACCGCGCCTATATGTCTTATAACCTTGAAACGGACTATAGCCATCCTGTCTGAGTTGCCAAAATTGTTATTCGCTTGGGGTATACCGGCAGAGAAGAGTTCTCGTCATTAAAAATCAGGCAAGGTTTCATTTTCAGCTCGACGCTCAATGGAAAGTTGAAATTTCTCTTCTGCAGGTCCCTGACATACAAAATATTCAGCAAGGAGATGCTACCATCTTAAACTGATGGGCGTGCGTGAGTTTCTAGATGTGTTGTCTGTGTGTGTGTATGAGTATGATGACATTCTTGAAAAATTAAATTTTTCCGATGGGTGTAGCAGATGAAGGGTGCGGATGCCATCAAAATATGTATGTTGATAGTGTTTACTGTTTATAAAAGACATGTTAATTTAATTAACTAATGAAATAGGTACATTAGAATGAAAGAAAATAGTGTAACGAGTCTGGTAGATTGTTAAAAAATTATAAGAACCATATATACTTTTACATATTTGTCTGCGGTTCTGGGATTCTTGTCCCCTGTGGTCTTCACCGCAGGATTGTACAGTGCCTAGGTGGTTGAGGCTCCAGAACTAAGGTCTAGGTGGGAACAATATGTTCGTAACAATTTGTGGAAATGTTTAACAATGTCCTGAATTATAAAAAATTTGAATTTATTGAAAAATATAATGCAGCTTTAAATTTTGCGTCATAGTACACGTACTGGCCAGCTATCCGTTCCTGGTTGCTGAACTGCAAGTTACCAAGGTTGACGTTCGATCGCATTCCTTAACGAGTCCGTAGAGGTCCTGTACCGAAGCCCGCCTAAGGTTGGATAATTAGCATCTTCGGATTTTGCCCATTTTTGGATTGTAATCATCTGGAATGGGTGGTGGACTGACGTGGTACTGTAATTTTATATCGCGGTTCCCCGATTTTGTGATTTTCTTAGGCTTTTCTATTCCGAAATTCGAAACTGAGGTGAATTTTCTATTTCTGGAGCGCTTCGTTGGCAGTTTATTTAGTTTATGAAATTTGGTATCTTTTGCAAACGGAAATTTTAGCATCAAAGAACTTTATAGACTTCATTTGCTAAGATTTAAAAAAAAATGAGAATTAAACATGAATTATTTTTGAAGTAAAGTAAAACTATGTGAGCTAATAAAAAATCATGTCCTCCTAGAGTATCTTTATCGGACACTATTCTTCGTTTTATATTCTTTTTGATATCTACCTACTCAAAGTTGGTTGGTATACATTCTGGAAAAAATAAATACGACCTTTTCAGTAGAATATTAACATGTTTCTGTATGTGTCAAACTCTCATTTATGAATTTGTTGTTAAAATATAACCTCGTCCATAATAAAACTCATCTTTAAGATTATTTAAATCTTCGTCTCGATTACTGCAAATTAATTCTTTATAAAAAAACACTGATACCATGACACTGTTTATTTTAAATACACAAAAAATATACCCAATTCCCACATAACACTTACTCACAATTAAGTACTTGTTATATGCACTATTGTTACCAAAACATATATTATAATACCTTAATAGACCATTGTTGGTTATTATAATTAAGTGTATCGTTAACTACTCCGATTCCAATCTTAAAAAATTTTAAGTTTTCTCAAAAAAATACGTGATTTCTTTTTACAGATCAAAGTTTGAGCTCAAGCCAAACTAAACACCCTGCTACTTAGACAACTGAAACATTTTTGATAAATAAATTATCAAAACTGGTGTAACTTTGAGTTACACAAATTCCGAGTTGGTTGCTTCGCCGTCGGTTTAGATTTTTCGACATTTCAAGAGACATATTATATCGCTCTATTCTTTACAGAGGACTCCGAAACTAGAGATTCTGAGATCAGAGAGGAATTTATATTTGTTGTCCGTACTGGTCCTCTGTCGGTGCGGTTGTTAATTAATTCATCTGGATTGGCTTTTGTAGAATTAGCCAAAATTTTCTCTCTTACCAGAATTCTGATATTAGTTAGGTCTACCTAGAATATTGTATCTACTCTGTGACTCACAAATGCTGATTTTTCTAGATTGTTATTCTTCAAGTGATACTTGTACTTTTTAAATCTCGTACTGACGCGTATTCCCATATATCCAACGTACTATCCATATATACTTCTTCGAATGTCCTTGGGTGCTGTCTACACCGAGATTGTTCTAGCAACCAGTTTTGGGAAAGGTTATCTCTATCTTCCTCATATCCTAGATGGTATTAATATCGTGTTTACTTAAGATAAGTACTTATGGAAAGTAAGCCTATCTTGTTAGTATGTCTATCTTGTCGTCTAGTATATGGGACAGATAGGCTTGCAGTATATTTCTTCAGTATTCCTGTTAGTGCATCCAGAGCAGATCCTAGTTGTTGTAGCTCTTCATCCAAGTGTTCCAGATCTCAGATGGTATGTGTTCCATATAGTAATGTGCTGATAATACCTTGTTATCGGGTAATGATGAGACTTAGTGTACAGACATTTATTTGTGTTGGTTGGCTTTCTATAAACGCTGAACTCTAAGAAGGTGTTTTCTTTAACTTGGACATCTGGTAATGGCAGGGTACCATTCTTTTCCATCTCCATGATGAAGATCCGATATCCGGATGTATTCTATTGATGTGATTTAGAAATCCTTCTATATAATAACATAGAAGGTTTTCTGAACTACATAACTGAAATACAACGATATCCATAGAGTCAGATAATGGATGTATCTTTAATACATCTGAACCAATACTTCGGTTTTAGAGTTGTGACATCTCGTGCACAATTTTGTCAAGTCCACTAAATTCTCATCTTTTCCTTCTGCAATTAACCTTCGATGAAGTTTTTCCAGGAATATTTTCATTAGCACCATCGTACTAGGATATCATCTGGATCGAGTTCGATCTCTTGATCTTCTCAATAAAATCTCCACTGTATTTCACATGGTGTTCCTCCTATCCTACTAGATGTTCAATATGGCGTGACACTTACTGGACAGGTGGGTGAGTGGTTGATTCAAATGTACTCATTATCGGAGTGGAAGGAATAAAGTTGAGGTGCTCTTGAATCAGTCGAAATAAGGTCCTTATGTAGTTCCATGGAAATATTAGATGCTCGAATCGCAGATGTCACCTCCTTCTTATCTTCCCCTATGAGTTTGTTCTGGATCTTGTTATACATTGGATTATGTAGGAGCTCTTCCACGTTCGATTTGTCCTCTGCTTGTCAACTACGATGATTGTATTTTCTTTGTCGGCTGGGAGTATATTAATCTCTGAATTTTTCTTCACTTATTTGGTGGTTTAGACTTCTCTAAACATATTCAGATCGTAATACATGTGCTGTTTCAATACTTACGTCTTCCACAAAATACTGTATACACCGAGTCCTTGGAGTACATTCACAACACATCGCTCTTGAAGCTCATTTTCGAGATAATTTTTTCTACAATTAATAGTAAATAAGTTATAGAACAATGGATCTTCATCTGGGACATCCTGTATAACAATGCTCGAATTTTCAAGACAGTTCGGGTGCTCCTCACGCCTTGTACACCTTCTGACGGAGCCAAGAATGCGGGAAACGGGTCACCGCCGAAGATGCTGCCGCACGTCGCGCGATTTCCCGGTAAGGTTGCGATCTTCGTTGGTGAAATTCTCGTGGTATGGACTCGCAGCTCCTTAGTCTTCAACAGACGGTGCTCGTGGGTGCTAAGTGCTTTCTCCGGTTGTTGTTTGGATCCGCTATATCGCCAAGATGCGCTGGGTAATTTCTCTTATTCTATTGTTGTTGATTTTCATTGCAGTTTCGATTAATTAGTGTTCTAATGCGATAACTCTCACTTTGGATGGTTGCACATAAGGCAGTCAAAAGATGATACAGAGTAATTTTTTCCGCCAAGATTAAGTGGATGATCATGCAGTTTTCCACCAAATTAATTTTTTCATCGCTCACAAGAATTTGTTACTATTGCAGCGAAAAATATAGCAAATTAAAATTGAAAGATGTGACAGAGGAAAAGTTTGAGGAAAAGAAAGAAATTGGGATAACGGTGTATATTTAATCTATAATGTAAAAAATTTTCACAATCGGAAGTATTTTTAAATTTAAAGCACCTGAACCAACATCATTGGATGAAGTAGTATTAGTTGATCAGCCGTAAAAAAAATTGAGTTCTGAGAAACATTTGCAACATTTATTCAAATTATTATATAAATGCAGTGGCAAATTTATTGGTTTAAAACTAGTGTTTACTTGTTCATATCATATACTTATTTGAATTACAGAAATATAAAATAAAGGATTGTTGAAAATAAAGTACGTAGATAAACCTGCATTGATGCAAGATATAGTAGGGGGTATACCTAGATACTGGTGAATAAAATACGAAAGAAGAATACATAGTTCTTTTAGTTTGCTTCGAATTTATATTTAAGCTAAATTTTATTATTAAATAATTTAAAAGGTGTATGTGATTTGTAAATTATCTGTTTCATTGTACAAACTTTGGCAAAGAAAGTCTTAAATTTAGAATATAATTTACATATCTATGTTGAAAACTATTGACAATAATTGGATATCAATTTTTTGGAAAATTTTTGCAGAATTACATTATTCATGATGATATTTTTAAAATTACTATTTCGACAACCAATTAATGTTCATATAAACTGAATTTCCATGTTTTGCCACACACATTTTTCAGTATTGATTGTATTTACTCTGAACAATGATTATTTTTGGAAACCTTTCATTAGAAGTATTATAATTAGCTTTTCGTGAAATTTTTGCATAATTCGATACTAACTTTGAATTCTAGTATTTATTTAAGGGTAACTTTTATCAAGATTAAATTGTTTTTGAGAGATATAGTTTTTTTTAAATATTTTTAATTTTGGATCATAGTACTAAAAGGTTGTGAGTTCTTCTATCTATATTGTCGATAATCAAGTATTTTTTGGTTAATTTATTTACAAATTTGTCAAAAAAGTGAAGTTTATTTACACTAAAAATGACTATTTTAACTTTAGAACATTTAA
Source organism: Anoplophora glabripennis (assembly GCF_000390285.2). NCBI lineage: Eukaryota > Metazoa > Arthropoda > Insecta > Coleoptera > Cerambycidae > Anoplophora > Anoplophora glabripennis. The sequence continues at coordinate 1,739,740 of NW_019416897.1, read as the reverse complement.
ATCTAATTTTCCTTGAAGAAGAGCATTTTGAAGGTATGTAACAACTATTCCTTTTTTGTAGTAAATAAAGAGATACTTCAAAAACCATTCGTGCTTTTTTAAAATCTCTGCAAACAAAAAAATGATTAAGAAGAGAAAAGAAAATATAGTACTTCATTAAAACAATAAAAAAATAAATAATTTCTTGTTGAATAAAATGTTTTTTACTTAATATAAAATAAAGTTTCAAAACGTTTTTGACGGAATTTTAACGGCTTGTGTTTTTTTATTCTCCAGATTTAAATATGTACACCAGCGATTTTTCGGAAATTATCTAGGTTTGTTACAAAAGTTGCTTAGAATTTCCAAAGTTCCTTTTATAAAAAATCATACAAATATGAAAAACAGTATTAATTGTTTCTTTTAAATACACTACACAATATTTTTCATAAAACAGATATTCCCTTTGGTCCTCGAAACATCCAGCTGGGAAGTATTAATTGAAACACACAGTATATTTTTTACATGCATGTTTAATAAAATAGTTGAAAAATTGTGTTAATTTTTTATCCGAAACCTTCATTTATTAGAACTGAGGGCAAATCGCAAAAGTTCGACATTAATTGATAAGAAATTCAATGAATATAAGAAAAAATAATTAAATTAGTGAAATAAATAAAAATTACTTAATATACGAACAGGATTTGCAATTTTGTGGTTATTATTTTTTCCAAATATATGATGTTTTAGAACATAGGGAACTAGGTTTCTTTTTTAAAAAATATTTTATTTTCATTTATTTTTTACTTATGTTAATGTAGAGATGGGCAATGGTAACATTTCCGTCCCGGAAAGTTTCCAAAACGGAAATTTTCCGGGAAGAAATAATCGAAGCTTGAGAAATTTTCCGTGAAAAGTTTCTGAAAAAATTTCCGTCGGAAATTTTCCGGGAATATTTCTAACAATTTGTAAACTTGGAGCCAATTTTATATCTAACTTCTATGAACATACACAAAAAATCGTTGGTTAATTTCGCATTTTCGGTTTATTCGGAATACCAGAAGACCATATTATCCAAATAAGTTAGAAAATACTTACACTTACTTATTTTAATCTTTATTAAGCCTACAATCTACATAATAGAGAGCAATACAAGACTCATAACTTGCCTCCTTTTCAAATTTAATATGAATTTTGATAGTTGAACCAAAGTACAATTACATTTTAAAACTAGTATAATTATTTAATGTATTTACTATTTGTTTGTTAAAAAATAAAGATAAATATTGTATACTGTATAGTGTTTACGCACTGTAACCCTCAGCATGTAATTTTTTCTAACGGATGATTAACACATAATTTATATTTTTCCAATATTTACACCAATATAAATAAAAATGCATATAAGTATTTGGTCTTTTTGGAAAGCTGATGGTATGTAGAACACAATGCCAAATCCAAAAAAAAAATCTGAAATTTTCGGAAAATTTCCGGAATTTTCAATGGAAACTTTCCAGGAATTTTCATAGTTTGGGAATTTTCCCATCTCTATGTTAATGTCTACCTTGTCTACCTATGCATTGAAGTTCCCAATCGTGTCTAATTGTTTATATCGATTTGTAATGTTGTTGTAATGTTGTTTGATAAGTAATTTTCAGTGTTTCCTATTTCATTTTCATGTAAAATGTTTACGCATTGCAGAAATTCTTTCGAATTCCGATCTATAGTTCCTTATGAATGTCACATGGTTTCACATTCCCTGCTATTGTTATTATCACGGATCATTATTGCAAAGGCGCGTAAACTCATGGAAATAGCTTTCTATTTCATTAACATTTTTCTGGCTTTTCCACGCGACGTTGATTCGGTTTGTTTGTACGGTAACAAAATTCTTTTAGGAATTACAGAATTTATAATGCTATATACGTAAAGCGAAACTGGTATATTATGGAGACAGAGAAAAGCTATCTTCGTTGCGCAATATTCGTCTATTAGATAATGTTAGATCGAGAACGGAAATCGTCTCCGACAAATTGTGAAACTATTTAAAAATGTGATATGAAATCTAGAATTCAAGATGCTTATCTTTCGCGAATGTTACTAGTCAGGCGAGGTAATGGTTCCTTATTAGTGGCGACTACGCCATTTTTTGAACGCTGATATACAGGGTGTCCCGAAATTAACCTGCAAAACAAAAAAAATTGTAACGATTGCAGTTTTAGGAAGTTTTCTTTCGATCTTAAAGAGATACAGAGTGTAACCAAACTCGTGTTTTTTAAATGGAACTTCTCATATACTTGTCGCTTTTTGGAATATCTTCTTTTTTTACAGTTTTACAGTGTACGTACCTGTTAACATTTTTGCTTTGACAGTTTGCGCAATACCTTGGTTTATTTACTTAACCCTCCACAATGGATTATGACAAGATTGGCATGGGACCAATGCATGTCAGTATGAGTTTATGTTTTTCCCCTATTTTTACTAAACACATCGTTATATAATATTTATTAAAACAAATGTTACATATACTATAAATGGTGTTTTACAATAACTCTGTTGCATTCTGAACAGCAACCATTCATGTAGTTATTATGTGGAAGATTCTGAAAGATAAAGCAAACAAAGAACGATATAACAATTTTTGTGATCTAGGGGAGAAAATATTGAACAAAGAACAGAAGAATCCAAAAGAATAACAAATATACAGAGTATTCAGGGAGATTATACCTAAAAACTATTGATTGTGTTGGTGCGAATCTAATGATAGACATTTTGAATAATTACTATTGTAGATTTTTCAAATAATTTTAGATTTTCTTTCTATCTTTTAAATAATTATATTAGTATCAATATGCTTTATATGATGCTACTTCTATTTTTTATTGATAACAAGTAACTTGGAAATTATACGATTTAAATGTACTAATTCTTTATCAAAGTAGGCTTTGAATTCAATGGAAAATTAAAAAATAAATGTTGTATTTGAAAAATGAGATTAAATAACGCTTAGAAGAAATAAAATTCTGTGTAATCAAAAATTATTTTAATATGTGAAGAACTAGTTTCATAAAATTTCTATTTGAAACAATTTTTGCATTATTGATATGTGTTACCATCTGTGGAAGAATCCGTAATAAGTTGAACATTAATTTTGTTAATTTAAATATTTCTTAATGCATTATCTACTCTAATGAACGAATATTTCGAGGAATCGTAATAATCATCAAAAAACATTCATTATAAATTGCTTTGACAGCTTAATCTATTTAAATTCTATGGAAGCAGTAACAGATTTTATCCAGTTTTCTGTTTGACAGAAAATTATTTACTTTCTGATTTTGCCTGTTTCAAAAATTATTTCAAGAACAATTTTTGAAGGATCATAGAATCGTTTCTTTTGTTTCTTTTTTTTTTTATTTGTTTTGATGAGTGGAATTAGCTCAGAAAGTGTAAGTATTTTCAATTTCGTATATTTCGGAGGTTGAAATAAGTGATTTCCGAAATGATTAAAATTACAAATGTAATTTAGAAATTAATGATTTTTTTTTAAGTGAACTAGTTTGTGTCATAAAAAAAATTTCTTAGGTTTGTCACTGCTATGAAGAAGAATTATGTTTGCACAATATTATGAGATATGCCATCGAGATATCGGCTTGTGAAGTTCTAAACAGAACACCCTGTACCTAGAAGTAAAATGGACAGGGTGACCTAAATAACTAACTTAATATTAACGAAGAACAATTTTTTTACAATTTTTTGTATAGGTGGTATATGATGACAAAATATATCTATTGTATTTTCAAATGACAGCAATGTAAAGTTAAATAAAAAATAATATCCTCTTTGCCTATTCTTTTTCGAAAATATTAAAAATTCATATACAGGAATTTACATAAATCAAGCAAACTCGATTTCAGCGAACAGTACGAACTTTTCACAAGTTTTTATTTAACATGTTTTTTATTTGCTAAAATAGTAGCTTCTTTATGAATACAGAAAAATACCTAGGTACCTTAGTAAACTAAAATTACGTTTACACGAAGTGGAAGAACGAATTAATGAACGAATGATAATAAAATCCACGATGTCATCTCAAATTCATAATCTAACTTGTAAATCCACAAACTGCAAAGTTAAACACTAGAAATGTTAAATGTTCGTGATTTTTTATACGAAGAAAATGTTGGATAATTCAACCTTATTATTAAATTCTACTTGAGATTTCCTATTTTAATCTTGTATCATAGTTCTGTTAGAAGTAAATTAAAAATGATATTTTATTTGATGAGTGTTAGTACCTTACTATTCTAGACTACCTGTTTTAATCATACTAACACGCGTGATAATAATACATATAAGCACAGAATAAATAGCTAAGCGTAGCTATTTATTCTGTGATATAAGTGGTGATTTTAATCCTAAATAAATTATTACACTAATCGAATGCTGATCTGTGGAAATGTGTGAAAAATTTGACATAAATTTATTTCTTTGTACAAATTGACCTGTATCAACAATGCGTACATTCGCCTAAAAAGGTTACATACATACATAAGTTATTATTACTCATACATTTTTTGTATGATTTGGCACAACCTACGCAAGACTAAATAAATTTTTAGACGCATAACTTACGCATCATAATGAAGCTGGAGAAAGTGATGAAATAAGAGAGACATAAGAGGACTTTTAGTTTCTCTTGATCACTTACCATTTTAAGGTCAATATGTACGATATGGGAGTAAAGTAAAATAAAACAATATAATTTCTAATTGATCTGTTCTTTATAAAAAAAAAACAAAAAACCTTTTCTCATTATTCCTTTTTGTGGTACTTTTGTACTAATAAGAAATAATTGATTATAATCTCCACAGTTTTTAATTCTAAATAAATTAATAATCATTGAATTGAATACAATGAACTTAATTTTATAGTTTAGTTATTATAGTTATTAGTTTAGTTATTAGTTATTTGTTATTTAGTTACCTATCAGTTAGCTAGTTATTAGTTATTAGTTTAGTTATAGTTATATAATTATATAGTTATATAGTTATATAGTTATAGGTATATTAGTTATTAGTTATTATTTCAGTTATTAGAGTTTAGTTATTACTTGGTTCTAGTTTAGCTATTACTTATAGTTATACTTAATTTAAAAACTAATTCAAATCAAGTCTAAAAATTGTCCCAAAATTCGCATTTGCTATGAATTCATAAATGTATGATGTATTTCTGCATTTTAAGGATTAATTTCTACAACAATGATTTTATTGGATTGCTGATTATTGCATTGTATTAACACTCATATTTTTAACAATAACTTCTTATAGTTTTTTTCTGTTTTATAATCACTTTGTGGTAAACCAATTTTAGATTTAAAAAAATAACTTGAGAATAGCTGGTTTTCCGAATAAAACGGAAGAGAATTAATCTAAGAAAATCAATTAGGACTCAAATATACCGATCAATTTCTAATACACCCACCAGTGAAGGAGAAATTCTGGGTTACTTAGCAGCAATTTGTGCTAGTAATTTTTTTCTTTATTTAGCGAAATCACTAGTCCATTGTACATTCATATCTTCAGATAAACTTTAACACCCTACGCCTTGACTAAGCTGCTTAGGACATAGGTTCAAACAAACTCCTTAAAATGATAAATGTAGATACCCCCTAAAACATTTTTGTGAAACTAAAGTTATACCCTGTAATTTTGTTCTACTTTCTGTTGCAGTTTCTCTGCATATGGTATATTTTCTATAAAATATTTTTGGTCTTACTCTATATCATGAACTAGTATAATTAATTACTTGGATAAAACTGACAGCCAATCCGAATAAGCGATATTATTTAACCTACTGGTGAACTTTCTCTAAAACTTTATAACAGGTGGCATATGTCTATATTTATAGCATATAGTGTATATTTATGTATGTTAATTTTATGTCAATAGACGAATTTCTATTCAGAATATTATCGAATAGCGGAGAAAGGAGCCGTGGTAATGAAATGACCGTTATCCAATGGCAAAATAGTAAAACGAGTCAACAAATAAATTTTCCCCCAAGCAAAATTAAAATTATCATAAAATATTTTTCAGCTATTGGAGAATGTGTTTGATTAGTTATTCCTGGAAAATTTAGTTTTATTGTAATTAATATAAGACAATCTTATTTTATTGTTTACGGTAATTCTTCGTGGCAAATGACGTGAAAGTAATGTAATTCTTTACATTAAAGGATATCCGGATAGATCAGATACGTGTGAGGGTGCCCAAATATTGTAATTTAACCAAACTTACATATTTACAAACTTGCACCTAGGCGGAATAGTAGGCCTTCAAAATAATGCCCTAATTTTCGAAAAAATAACGCTTTAACTTAGAAGTAATTTAGATACATCGAGGGTTATACATTGACCATGAGTTCAAGGTCATTGAGATATCGGAAGATGATACACGTTTAACTCCATATGGGTTCTTTTTTTTGACAAACTTGGCATACGACACTTGTATTATACAAAATTCGATTTTAAAACTTTCCTTGCGCTTGCTGAACTTTGATAAAAATTGCCGCTTTCAAGAAAAACAGGATTATTCGAATAAGGCATTCTGTGAATTAGAATAGGCCATAAGTAAACAATAGGTTATGAATTTATTCCAAAAATTCAACAACCACTAATTGTATATATTCTAAGTATCCCTAGACGCACCTGCGTATAAGTCTTTCCGAAGTCAGTTGAACATGTATAAAAACGCCTAGCAATAAAATTTAATGAGTTTCATACGCGTCCCTAAAAAAGTTGTCTGCCAAAAGTAAAAAATTATAATAATTTATATATAATGTGTAGAACATTTCTGTTATATGTTCATTTGGCCACCAACATATTTTAATTATTTGTCCTCAAACAATTTTATTATATTGATCGAAATTTCGTTTTGTTCCTTTTCAAAAGATCTCCAAAATGCCATGTTGTAATAATATTAAACAAAATATCCCTCTTAATTCTTCCTTTCGCAATTGCAATATGAATGATTAATAGAAGGTGCCTATAATAAATTAAAATTACCTGAAACACACCAAATTCCTCATTGCTGCACTGCACTATTAGGCCATTTGTTGACAACTGAATTTATGGCCAGGTCGCTCAGTGCGGCTGTGTTTTTGTCCCGTTTGCCTGCGAGCTCATTCTTCAATTGGGCGACCAGACCTGTATATGGGTATGGCTAAATAAATATGGGAACAATTTTTCAAATATTTTAATGCTGAGTTGCTGCGAACCTGGTAGATGCTGCCAACCTCTTGGTTCTTCAATTGAGATCGGAAAGACTTATACAAGTGATCATATCAAAATAAAATTTCTATAATATTTTGTTATAAAAAAAGTCATATAAACGAATCTTTAAACACATAGTCATTAAGATCGTCTTCTAAAAAGTACCGTTTACCTACGACAGGATCCCACTAAACATTTTTCAGTTTCTGACATGTTTCAGAAACGTTTCCATTTTTCTTGAAATGTTTCATAAAAACTCCATGCAACCTTCTGGTAACTTTCTAGAAGCCCAAGATGTCCTCCCCAAAATACGTTTCCAATGAAACGTTTCAAAAAATTGGTTTCAGTAACATTCTTTTTATGTTCCATTTATGCCCTCGATATTTTTGTTTTACGTTTCAGTATATTTTCAGAAATGTTTGAGTAACATAATAATTTTATTACCATATTGTTCTCATAATGCTCTCAACTTTAGATCATTTTCATTTCAAAAGCGTTTTTGAAATAGTATAAATAGTGTGAGTATTTTTTTAAATATCTCTAATACTCCTTTGTGATATTTTTATTTGTATTGTGAATGACTTAATTCGAACTAAAAAAAGTTACATTGTATATTAAAAAAAATAAATATGCTCTTCTAGTTTGGGGATGCGGCAACTTTTACTAAGAATTTCTTTCTTTTTGAGAAGCCACTGAAAAAAGTTTCTAATATGGATTACGAATTTTGCCATTCATCGTACAAATAAAAATATCACAAAACAATATCAGAAGCATTAAAAAAAAGCTACACATTTTATATAGTTCAAATACGCTTCTGAAATGGAAATTTTCTAATGTTGAGACCTTCATGAATATGGTAACAATGACGAACTGATAATTAGAAAAAGTTAGTTATGATTATGAATCTTGAAATGGTAGGTACATGAAAAACAAATAACATTACTGAAAAATAATATAAAGTTATAATTTCTTCTACGCATGGTCAATATTACA